>NC_133206.1:15114051-15254051 GCF_958299795.1 Porites lutea
ATATGAAGGGCTCTTATATCCCAGCCACGATGAAGAGGTCGAGTGAGTGAGTGATATTGAGGGGCCTTGGCTATGTGTAGCTACCAGTATATTTCCCTTCACTGGACCTGAGTCCGCACAATTAATGCCAACGCTAAAAGATAATACACATAGCTGTACTTTTAACTAACTATGTTACAATCCAACTCATTTTTAGGTTGAGCCTACCTTTAGTTCACTGGCTAGTAAGGAGTTACTTAAGTCATCTGCCTTTTTTCTAAACTCATGCTCTCTCTTGCGCAGAGCATCATCAAACCCTGCCATTAGTTCCTGTCTCTGTGACTCCACATCTTCTTCAGCTGCCCTGCAAGTAATGGGATAACTCATCAAAACAAACCTTCAAAATGTATTTGTGAAAAAAACCAACAGTAAACTGTAACAGTTAAGAACTGCAATTGATACTTGACAATGCTTGTACAGATGAGAGTTATGTTCAGTTCTTTAATGTTGAGTTTTTTTGTGTGTGTGTTGCTGTAATATTGGCGAAGGAAGTGGTTTTTGCCTACTGTCCACACTAAGCTTGAAAAATAATACACTGTACCTCAGCTGAATCTGTAATTCTCTTTTGAAAGACTCAAATTCTTCTCGCTCTTTGTTGACCTCATTCTCTTTGACAAGCCTAAACTGGTTCAATTCCTGTTGGTGTTCTCTTAAGCGCTGTCAAAAAAGGTTTTACATACATGTACATGAACACTGTAAGTTGTCTAATGCCAACATCCTGTTTAATTTTATCTGAGTCATGCTACAGTTGTATTTTAAGCACTCCCTTGTGAAAAATTAACAATTTGGATCTAGGATAAATTTGTTTTATTTGAAACTATTCTGAATTTTAGTATACATGTAATTATGGCTAAAATTGGCGAAAAGACGTGGATCACGGAGATCCTTCCTGCTGTAACTGACCCGTACTGAGCTCCTCAATAGTTCATTCCATGATCCTTTGCTGACTGCTGCCCAACTGTCTCTGGGCCATGCATTTTATGATATGGCTGTTTCGGTCCAAGCATTACTGACTGATGCAACCAGGGTTCTATCTAGGATTTATCGCTTGGGGGAGAAGTCCGGAGTGGCCGAAGGCTACGAGCTTCCTAGCGGGGTCCGGGGGAATGACCCCCCCCAGAAAATTTTTTAAATGAATATGTGCTGAGATGCAATCTGGTGCATTTTGAGAAATATTACAATGTGTGCACTGACCTCGTCGGGTCTGGATGATTTTTCCGATATAGTTACTTATATATTGTAATTATAGCAATATTTTTGAGGGGGAAGCTGAGCATTTTGCGGGGGAAACTTCTACCCCTCAAATACCCTAGATAGAACCCTGGCAACGAATTTAAACAAAATACAAATGTACAGACCCGTGAACACAGTGTTTCTCTATTGCAGTGTTCTCCCTAGGTACTTAAGCAGTGCCGAATCCAGACCTCGAGATAAGGGAGGGGGGGGGAGCCGGTCTCCAAAAAATTTTTTGGGTCTAAAACTAAGGGGGAGGAGGCTGGGCCCCCGGGGCCCCTCCCCTGGATCTGCCACTGTTAAGGCTAGGTTGACCATCTGGCTTTATTCACTGGAAAATTGTTGCTTCCTTGCTTAAATACCAAAGATTTAACCGAATGGAAGCTTATGTTGACATTTAGAGCTGGGTATTTTAAAGACAAAATCACTCAGGGGAGGGAATAAACCATTGTCTGGTGTCTTTATTTGAGTATTTTCTCGAGAGATATTGGCTATAAAAGTGGTTTTACCGTTGGATAAATATGTTCAAACTTGTGATGCATTCATTTCGTTGAATGGCCCATTAAAGAGCTTTAAACATGGAGTACTAAAGGAAATTCCTTCTGCTCGCAGTCAACCCAAGACGCCCGGAACAAAGACGATGGTATCAGTACTCCACGAAGAACTAGAATACAAAGTGGAAAAGCTCAAGTACAAGAAGTTTTAGGTCATGCAGCTGAAGATCAGTATGAAATCCGAACTTCCAGTTGGTAAATAAACCATCCTGGATTAGTCCACACAAAGTTTTATGGTTGTGATTGAGTAAAAAAGTCTATCATTTATTAGAATAATTTGGGATTGGGAGGGATGAGGAGGCGTGGGGGCTTAACAGAGAGGGAAGGCTTATTCACTTTCTTCCCCTGAAAAGGGGGGGCATATTGGAGGAAGTGGGCTTTTTTTGAGAGGGGGGGTCTTAATAGAGGATTTATGGTAGTGCATTATTCTGAAATCTGATACCTGTTGGTAGTGCCTTTGCAGCTCTTCCTTGGCTTTCTCTTCATGTGATAGTTTGACTTTGAGCTCATCCAGCTGAATTTTCAGGTCACTAACTTCACCATCCCTTGCACTGTTAATATTTCTCACTTGCAAAAACAGTGCATCATATCTCTGAAGTTCTTGGTCTCTTTCTTCTAACAGTTTCAAATTGTATTCGAAATCCTCTTTCAACTTCCTAAATCGGACTTTTTCGTTGGAGAGCTGCCTCTCTTTTTCCTTCAGAGCACTTTGCAGCGATTTGATCTGGAGTTCTTGCGCTTCTCTCCACTCGTTTTCTTTCTGTTGAACGAGTTCCTGCAAAGTGGCCGTCTCGAAGCCAGCCATGAATGAAAACTTTCAATGTCTAGCACAGTGATTGTGACATCTGTAGCACTTACATTCGCACGAGGGATCATAGTAATAAATGAGATTGTTAGGAGCTACATAACAGCTATGATATCTCCAGCTGAACCCAACAAAATTCTTAAAAAGGAAAAACCATGGACACAGACTGTCAAATGAAAACTGCCGCCATTGCTATTATTCACCCCAGACCTCCCAGCCACGCGGCCAAAAGAGAGGCGGTGTCACAGCGTTTTGGGCATCCCCGCGTTTTGGGCATCCCCATTCCCATATCCCTAGCGTTTTGGGCATCCCTTTCTCATATTACTGCAGCGTTTTGGGCATCCCCCGGTACCCTCCCGGGATGCCCAAATCCTTAGTGTTTTGGTCATCCCCTCCAAAAAATTGCTGGATTTCGCGGGAAAATCGAAAACGTTTTAGAGATGGCTTCCGCTAAATAAAGAAATCTTTTCCAGTATCTTAAAAAGAAGGCTTATCCGGAAGGCTTTACAAAGCAAAAAACGACTCTGCGAAAATTCGCCAAAAAGATCGAATATGACTCAAAATTAGAGTCCTTGTTCTACGTGGCCAAGGAGAAGGATGGCACAGCGCTTCGACGACTTGTTATCACCGAGGAAGAGAAAGCGAGGGTATTCGAAGAGTGCCACTCTGCTCCTTTCTCTGGACTCGCTGGCCGCGATAATACTTTTGCACCCTGTGAAGGTTGTTCCCAAGGTGTGGTACTTGGTCGGAATTGATTTAATAGAAGCCCCTACTACGTCTCAAAACGGCAACAGATTTCTTCTGTCTCTTAGGTGCAAGAGGCCTCTGTATAAATTGTGTGACAACCTTTCGTGAGTCAAGTAGCCCTGTGGGGTTAAGTTGTACAGGCCTCAAATGTCATGCAGGCTATGAATTCAACACCGCAAAACGCAGTTTTATTCATGTTTGTCTTTTGATTGCTTTGTTTAGTATTCTTGTTTTTGGCTGTTTGGAATCAGGCGATCGCAGCTGCCGGCGATTGCGGCATTGCTCGCTTGTAAACAGTTCTGTTAAATAAAATTGAAGCTTTGCAAACAATGAAGCGTTGTACAGCGAAGCGATGTTATGCAGTTGTAAATTTCAGTTTCGTCTTGTTTTGAGCCAACGTTTACTGCCTATAGGGTTTTTTTCTGCGCAATAAACCCGGCGAAAAGTGTCAGACGACATAATTCTAGCATGCATCTACACTATTCAGCCGTAAATTCGTGATTAACGATCCCGACTTTTCCCCAGTCTGAAATAATTTAGGCAAAGTCGAAGCGATCAGCGTTTTGGGCATCCCCCACCGGGGATGCCCAAAACGGTAGGGATATGGGAATGGGGATGCCCAAAACGCGGGGATGCCCAAAACGCTGTGACAGCGGCCTCGTTCCCAAGGTCTCGCTTCTTATGGTCGACCCTAACGTGAGGGTCTAAATGGGGTGGTGTCTTTTACGATTATCGGCTAAAGATTTGGCTCTTTTACGGCTATCGGTTAATTTTTTTCAGTTACGGTTAAAAAGAGTTAAAAATCAATTTCCTTTGTTTTAAAGAGTTACATGTAAATAGTAATAAACCTATATTTAAAGTTCTTAGAATCATCTCCGGATGAAATTAGTTATTCTTTTGAAAAGTTTTAATATTTGATAGATCATACTTTTAAAGTACAGTCGAACCTCCATGTGCGATCACCTCTCGTAAGTGACCACCTCCCATAAGCGACCGCCAATCCAAAACACCAACATTTTCCCAGTCAAAGCCTTACAGTTGAAACTTCTAGTAAACGACCACCTCCTGTAAGCGACTAAGACCACTTTTTGGGCCTAAAAGTTTAATTATTTCCCAATGTTTTTAACCTCTTGTAAGTAACCACTTGACACATTCTCTGATCTCTGTGTTCGCTGTGTGCACTATGCTACTTATTAGAATATACGAAGAACTTTAGTGACAACATGGAACTACACATGGCGTCACTTACAAATTGCATTCAATAAATTGTCTTCTTAAAGTAGATGTGCCCGGACCTTTCCTCGGAAGAGGCCTTCCGTGGTTCCTTCCGTAAGGCCGTGAGCGACCACTAAGTCTTTGCATTTTTGGTGGTCGCTTACGGGAGGTTCGACTGTTTTCCAATTTTAATATTACTTTAGGCACAGAAATGTTAACTACGAAAAAGAAGATCAAGCTGTTTGTCTTCTTTTGCATCTTGGCTTGATTTCCTTTAATTTGGTGCTACTGATTCGTTGTTGGCGTTGATTTTTTGCCATGCACCCTCTCCTCTTTTTACTCAGTATACGTACCAGGATAGGGTTTTTACCCCACTGAAGAAGAGACTACAGGTACAACATGAACTGAAAAACGACGAGCAAATAGCTCGAGAACTCAAATTAAGAACATTTCTGTGTGACTCTCACATTTACAAGTGCCTGAGCCTAGCTGAGGAGTATCGCTTTGAAGATCTTTGAATATAAGAGTTTTCTCATTCTCTTAAAATGATATGCGCTCTCTGTTTATAAAATCAAATGAAAAAAGTTTAAGCCATTGTCAGTCAAGGAGGGGGGCATTGAGGTCTATAAAAAAACGAAAACCGCTCTAATAATTACCCTAAACCGAAAAACCGCGATAGATCGATCACAACCGAAAACCGAATACAAAACCATCACAATCGAAGATTTATACAGCTCAATTTTTAAAACGGCCCAGTGACCGGCATTATTTCTGCAGGCAGACAAAACTTTTTTAGTTTCGCTGTTCCCGTGCTTCTTTCGCTTCTCGTTCGCTTTTTCCGCTCATCTACACTGACCGAGAGCCTGGCACAGCCTACTGTAAACCTCAAAGAAAAATCCAGAATCCCACATTGCAATTTGACCTGGACTGACAGTAAAATAGAAACATATAAAATAGCCTAACATCCAGACTGCGGAGAGACTCAGAGGGGAATCTAACCTGCTTTATTTTTGCCAAAAAACCGAAAAATCGGAAACCACAACGGCCAACAAAACCTAAAAACCGAAGTTTTTCAGTACAAAAACCGAAAAACCGAACTAAAAAAACCGAAAATCCCAACGTCACCCTCGTAAGGGATGAAAAGGATCATTCCTGAAAACAGACATAACAGTTCATTTAAAAAGATCGTGAAAAAGCAAAAGCAGACGCGCTAGCGTACGGAGTCAAAGTAGCCGCGAAAAAAAGAAACGCAACCGGTCATAGGTGAGTTTAGCACCTTCCTTAAAATTAACAAATCTAGCTATGAAACAAATGCTTTTTTACGGTTAACTCTTTTAACCCTAATTACGGCTAACGGTTAAAATTTTTCAATTTTTACGGCTATCGACTAAATTTTTGGCCGTTTTACGCCTATCGGTTAACCCCGTTGAGACCCTCAGTAAAGATTCTCGCAAGACTTTTATAAATTCTGCTTCTGGCTTACTTACTATTCATTTAGAGATCATTTTACTACAAATGGATTTGCGGCTTCTGGGATTGATCGTCATTTTAAGTACGGTGACTCTTACAGTTGTACGTTCATCAACTGCTTCAACAACAGTAGCAACTACTTCAAAAACAGAAGCGACTTCTCCATCACAATCTGAATCACCATCAACTTCCGGGCCAGTTTCACTGTCCTCCTCCTCCAATACGTCCTCCTCGGTCAATCCAAGCTCATCAGCAGTTCCTTTGAAAAACCCATCATCAACATCAATTCCTATGATAACCCCGAGCTCATCAGTGGCTACAACTACTGCAAAACCGGTTGTTTTGCCACCGTCATCATCGTTTACATCAGCAGCAGCACATACAACAAGCGAGGATGGTTCTCAGTCTGTGTCACCTACCACACTATCGCAGGTAAAGCTATAATCTTAAATTTCATTATTTCGTTTTATCAAAAGGGCGTAGCTAGCGGGTCCTGGGGTGCCTGTGACTCCCCCTTTATGAGATAATTGTTTTATGTCCCTATAATACAGGTAATGAAAACGTGTGAATCCAAAGAATCAACATCCAATAAATCTTTTCCTGCTATTTTATAGCCTTGTCCCTCTCCCACGCTCACTGCTCATACCCTGAAAAATGTCACTTTAAGTAAACGACGATAGACTTTCTCAAAGTCCTTCCCTTCTCGTTTCTGCTTCCGGTAACTACCTCACACTTTGCGCTCGAGAAACATTTTGAGCTCTACTTGTGGGCAAGTCTATAAAACACGGGGTAGATGTCGACATGCCAATCAAGTAAGTACCCTGGGTGTGAAACAGTGTGCACCCCCGTCCCCCTTTGGAAAATCCTAGCCACGCCCATGTATCATGTTTTTGTATAAACAACTCATGGAAGACAAGACCTCAAATGAAGGCTGGAGTTGGTCAGGCAAAATAATAGAGAGTTAAAGCAGCAACGTTTTTATGCGACGCACGTCAACCGGAAGTGGACATGTTACACTCTTGAGCCGTGATTTTGGACAAATTTTTTTTGCAAATCGTCTCTATAAGAGCAAAGAAACTTAGTAATACAAACTTGGTAGCTTCAAAGTATTTTAAAAGAGAAAAAGGCTCACTTCCGGTTGACGTGTGTCGCTCAAAAACGTCGTTGCTTAAATTCCCAAGTAATATAAAAGGGTTCTCTTGAAGGGGAAACAGGGCATGGGTGCCCACCTGGGGAACACCGATGACACGCGCAAGAGCATTTCCTTCCCCACAATGTGGCCGAGGTTTAAGTCCCGGCATCGACGCCATATGTGGGTTGAGTTTGTTGACGGTTCTCTCCCTTCCGCCGAGAGGTTTTTCAGCGGGCACTTTGGTTTTTCCCTCTCCTTAAAAACCAGATTTTCCGATCTGGAAAGTGTCTCTAGCAAGTTTTAGCAATAATAATGTGCTTCGTCAGTTACCCTCGGCAGTATTTTATAGCAGTGACGCTAGTGAGGCTGAGCAAGTGCCTGAAACAAATAATTCAAATGAAAATCAACGGGGTTAAGAATCCGCCCAACTGGCCGGAGGCAATCCAGTTGGCTATTTACAAGCGTGGTCGAGGATTTGATCTCGGGATTACCGTGAACAAATCATGACAAATCCAGCTGGCGGTCAGGGCAGGACTTTACTCGGGGCCCCCGAATCGCAAGTCCAGCGCTCTAACCGCTCGGCCATGCAACCTCCTTAGTGGGATCACTTAGAGGGTCATAGATTTATCAAAAGGTTGGTTTATCACTTCTTGATGTTTTCAAGTGTCACCCTTCCTAAATAACGTTATTTGTTACCTTTTTCGGTCTTTAGACGCGGTTTGGCCGTCCATATTCTATAAATTTAGTCTTAGGAATATTATTAAACCAACAACACCATCTCTATTTCACAGACCATTCAAGGCACCAAAGTTCTATCGAACACTACGCCGAGCTCTTCGGTGAAAATAAGTGTCACGACGAAGGCCGAAATTTCTCCATCTGCCCATTCTCCGGGGAGAAACACGTCAAAGTCTGTTACCCAGCAACAGCATAACGACCATAACTCATCAATCGGAGGAACCACAAGCCACATTTCGCCCCCCCGTCAGAGTGATTCCCTCATAAGCAGTGCTTCGTTAGGAGTGAGCAGTCAACCTGGTCCTTCCTCAGTAAGCCTAACATTAACAGCGAGTTCGAGTGTTCATCAAGACCCTAGTTCAACTGTTGCTGCCACAACTATGAGCTCTGCACCCACAACTCAGGCTCTGATACCTTCAACTTCACGTACGTTTGCGTTTTTACCTCACGGTTTTTGGGGGGCTTTGATCTACATTTGCAGTTAATTTTTAGTATCAATGATCGGTTTCCAAAGCAAATCATCACTTGTAGCATGCTCACAACAACCCTTATTTTCTTTATAAAGATCGTCGAGCGCGCGTATAAAAACAAAAACGGCGGGAGATTTATACACCGCACCGCTCTCTCGGGTTTGTTCGCGCTCTGTTGAATTGTCGAAAAAAGAAAAACGTCTGTGGCCAGCTTGAATCACTTGTTCCTAGACCAAAATTATATGAATTCCCTCTTCCGAGATTTCCATGCCCTATTCGAAACTAGACTGCTCAACAACCACAGCCTTCACAGCAGAAAAAAACGTATCTCTTACATATTAGCGTACCCCCTCCTAAAATCATGATCCACATATTTTTCATAAAATGTTGTTCTTCTTTTTCGGCGTCATTTAACTGTACGGAATTAACCGTTTTTGAGAAAGATTGCAGTGACACTTGTTCTAATGTGGGTGGTCAGGTTGAAGCAACTGAGTGGTGTCCCTCTTACTCTACAGTTCCCGCCAATCGCATATCGAAGCGAACCAAAAAGGTTAACTGCAAAGAATATTGTTCAGCTAAACTAGCAGAACTGGACGATTTAGATAAATATTGCTAAGCTACATTTAGCTTTTGTGAATCTATAGAAACAGCTGTGTTGACGTCCATCCCTCCGTGCTAACCTCAATTAAACTCATCGCCAATTGATGAGCTTGGGAACTGGTGCCTAAAAGGTTAGCGGGGGGGCCAACTGTGAAAAATACGGCAAAGGAGGTAACCAGGCAACCCTGGAAGCGGGAACCACCCCTGCCAGCAGCCGCTAACTGGCACCGTCACACTGAGAGGGTACTCAGTGGAAAATACTTACCCACGTGGAATACTTACCTGCACACCCGGGCCGCATGACAGCAGGGAGGGAGGAGAGGGGGCAAGAATCCGCAAAGATTCGCCAGCACAAAGCAACACGGTGATCCGCAACGATCAGCTAGAATAGCTTGCAAAATAATGCAAAATGAAAGCGGCCCTGAAAACCCAAGTGGGCCACCCCGCATGTCACGCATGCTAATACGGGGACACCGCTGGCTGCATTGGCTCGAGGTTAACTTAGCCTAAATAAAATTTAGCGGCATAAAACTACATTAGTCGTCGATGTTAATTTCTAGGGGCGTTCCTTCAAAAATTCGCAGATTTAGTGCGGAAGCTCTTCGGAAATCTACAGAATTCTTGTAAAATCCAGACATATTTCGAAGTCTTCGGGTCAGCTCTCCGAAGCTGACTCGTCCCCAGTCATCTCTGCTGAAGCTCTTCCTAGTGGCGCGCATCACCCCCTCCTACCGTCGAGCGCATAACGAGTCAGCCTCCGAAGAGTTAAAGATACCTCCAGTCAACTTTGGATATGGAACTTTGACAATTATAGAAAGCGATCTAAAAGTTAATAGCTTCTTTTGACGATGGCAGGCTCACTTTATCGCAACACAGGTGATAAAGCTAAATCATTGTGTTTTATCCCCTCTTCCCGACCTTCCGGGGGGGGGGGGGGGTACTTGGGTTAATGTTTGCTGGGTATGTGCCGCTGGCCTCTTAACCTGAGATCAGGCGTTATTATTATTTTTTTGTTGCTTCTTTGCTTCCTTGGCTCGAGAGGGAAAAAAAATAATAACGCCTGATACATTTATTCAACAAGCAGTCAACCGCCCCCTAATTTACATAATCTAACGTCTGCTTGACCTGTCATGTTATTAGCCAATAAGCGTCTACCATACGGGAATCAAATTTTGGAGAGAATAATGTCTCTTTTGAAAAAGAAAATTTTTAAGTACGTCCATGTTCAGATGGCGCTTCCTAAAAAAATTTTTAATGTGTTGTTTTTGTGATGAAATACTGCTAGCTGGAGCTGCCGTACCTTTATTTACATGTAACAGCTACAAATAATAAAGAATTTACTGGTTAAAGCTCGTTGACTTCGTTCTGTGCCAAAAGCAGTGAAAAAAAAAATTAGGCTGAAGCACCATATTTCACGCACCGGAAGGTGTTGTGAAAGCGAAGATCGCTCAGAATAATCCGCAGCATGATTTCTGAAGGAGGAATTACAGTCAAACCAGGTCAAGATTCCATTCATGAATTGATTATTTGAATAGAGAACCCGTTTGTCGCTTCTGTAACTTGTAGCCGGTATCAAATTGCATTCAAATGATCGGTGAAGTTTTGACTGCACCTGTTTTAAGTATACGATGAGATGGAAAATATTTCAATGGATGAAACTTCCATTTAGGCATTCTTCAAATTCAAGAAAACTGAGCCGGCAGAAATTTCAGAACGAACTCGCGTGTGTATTCACTGCTCATTACGCAAGCAAAAATGCAGACTGAAATCAACAACAACTAACGGATGGCGGCATTTTGGCCAATCGAAACAGCGCAAATCATGCGTATTGTTTCCTATCCAATCAGAAAAAAGTCCAGATTCTGGCATTTTTACATGTGATCCGACAAAGAAATGTATCATGCCCTCTTCCCGTGAGAGACATAAAGGGCTAATAGGGAAAGGGCATGATCTCAGGCTACTGGCCTCTCAGAGTCCCTACCCCATTATAGTCTATTTTTGGGCCAATTATAGAGCCCATCTTAGTCACGTTTTGGAAAATGTAATTTTCGCTATCTCAACTTAGTCACTTTCTATTTATGCATCTACCTTATCAAGAACGGAATGAAATGCGGTCACTGCGAGCTTATTGTTAAATTTAATAAACTACACCTTTCTGATTTCAAAAACAGTAACAACTACTTCAACAACAGTAGCAACCACTTCAAAAACAGAAGCGACTGCTCCATCACAATCTTTAGAATCACCATCAACTTCCGGGCCAGTTTCACTGTCCTCCTCCTCCAATACGTCCTCCTCGGTCAATCCAAGCTCATCAGCAGTTCCTTTGAAAAACCCATCATCAACATCAATTCCTATGATAACCCCGAACTCATCAGTGGCTACAACTACTGCAAAACCGGTTGTTTTGCCACCGTCATCATCGTTTACATCAGCAGCAGCACATACAACAAGCGAGGATGGTTCTCAGTCTGTGTCACCTACCACACTATCGCAGGTAAAGCTATAATCTTAAATTTCATTATTTCGTTTTATCAAAAGGGCGTAGCTAGCGGGTCCTGGGGTGCCTGTGACTCCCCCTTTATGAGATAATTGTTTTATGTCCCTATAATACAGGTAATGAAAACGTGTGAATCCAAAGAATCAACATCCAATAAATCTTTTCCTGCTATTTTATAGCCTTGTCCCTCTCCCACGCTCACTGTTCATACCCTGAAAAATGTCACTTTAAGTAAACGACGATAGACTTTCTCAAAGTCCTTCCCTTCTCGTTTCTGCTTCCGGTAACTACCTCACACTTTGCGCTCGAGAAACATTTTGAGCTCTACTTGTGGGCAAGTCTATAAAACACGGGGTAGATGTCGACATGCCAATCAAGTAAGTACCCTGGGTGTGAAACAGTGTGCACCCCCGTCCCCCTTTGGAAAATCCTAGCCACGCCCATGTATCATGTTTTTGTATAAACAACTCATGGAAAACAAGACCTCAAATGAAGGCTGGAGTTGGTCAGGCAAAATAATAGAGAGTTAAAGCAGCAACGTTTTTATGCGACGCACGTCAACCGGAAGTGGACATGTTACACTCTTGAGCCGTGATTTTGGACAAATTTTTTTTGCAAATCGTCTCTATAAGAGCAAAGAAACTTAGTAATACAAACTTGGTAGCTTCAAAGTATTTTAAAAGAGAAAAAGGCTCACTTCCGGTTGACGTGTGTCGCTCAAAAACGTCGTTGCTTAAATTCCCAAGTAATATAAAAGGGTTCTCTTGAAGGGGAAACAGGGCATGGGTGCCCACCTGGGGAACACCGATGACACGCGCAAGAGCATTTCCTTCCCCACAATGTGGCCGAGGTTTAAGTCCCGGCATCGACGCCATATGTGGGTTGAGTTTGTTGACGGTTCTCTCCCTTCCGCCGAGAGGTTTTTCAGCGGGCACTTTGGTTTTTCCCTCTCCTTAAAAACCAGATTTTCCGATCTGGAAAGTGTCTCTAGCAAGTTTTAGCAATAATAATGTGCTTCGTCAGTTACCCTCGGCAGTATTTTATAGCAGTGACGCTAGTGAGGCTGAGCAAGTGCCTGAAACAAATAATTCAAATGAAAATCAACGGGGTTAAGAATCCGCCCAACTGGCCGGAGGCAATCCAGTTGGCTATTTACAAGCGTGGTCGAGGATTTGATCTCGGGATTACCGTGAACAAATCATGACAAATCCAGCTGGCGGTCAGGGCAGGACTTTACTCGGGGCCCCCGAATCGCAAGTCCAGCGCTCTAACCGCTCGGCCATGCAACCTCCTTAGTGGGATCACTTAGAGGGTCATAGATTTATCAAAAGGTTGGTTTATCACTTCTTGATGTTTTCAAGTGTCACCCTTCCTAAATAACGTTATTTGTTACCTTTTTCGGTCTTTAGACGCGGTTTGGCCGTCCATATTCTATAAATTTAGTCTTAGGAATATTATTAAACCAACAACACCATCTCTATTTCACAGACCATTCAAGGCACCAAAGTTCTATCGAACACTACGCCGAGCTCTTCGGTGAAAATAAGTGTCACGACGAAGGCCGAAATTTCTCCATCTGCCCATTCTCCGGGGAGAAACACGTCAAAGTCTGTTACCCAGCAACAGCATAACGACCATAACTCATCAATCGGAGGAACCACAAGCCACATTTCGCCCCCCCGTCAGAGTGATTCCCTCACAAGCAGTGCTTCGTTAGGAGTGAGCAGTCAACCTGGTCCTTCCTCAGTAAGCCTAACATTAACAGCGAGTTCGAGTGTTCATCAAGACCCTAGTTCAACTGTTGCTGCCACAACTATGAGCTCTGCACCCACAACTCAGGCTCTGATACCTTCAACTTCACGTACGTTTGCGTTTTTACCTCACGGTTTTTGGGGGGCTTTGATCTACATTTGCAGTTAATTTTTAGTATCAATGATCGGTTTCCAAAGCAAATCATCACTTGTAGCATGCTCACAACAACCCTTATTTTCTTTATAAAGATCGTCGAGCGCGCGTATAAAAACAAAAACGGCGGGAGATTTATACACCGCACCGCTCTCTCGGGTTTGTTCGCGCTCTGTTGAATTGTCGAAAAAAGAAAAACGTCTGTGGCCAGCTTGAATCACTTGTTCCTAGACCAAAATTATATGAATTCCCTCTTCCGAGATTTCCATGCCCTATTCGAAACTAGACTGCTCAACAACCACAGCCTTCACAGCAGAAAAAAACGTATCTCTTACATATTAGCGTACCCCCTCCTAAAATCATGATCCACATATTTTTCATAAAATGTTGTTCTTCTTTTTCGGCGTCATTTAACTGTACGGAATTAACCGTTTTTGAGAAAGATTGCAGTGACACTTGTTCTAATGTGGGTGGTCAGGTTGAAGCAACTGAGTGGTGTCCCTCTTACTCTACAGTTCCCGCCAATCGCATATCGAAGCGAACCAAAAAGGTTAACTGCAAAGAATATTGTTCAGCTAAACTAGCAGAACTGGACGATTTAGATAAATATTGCTAAGCTACATTTAGCTTTTGTGAATCTATAGAAACAGCTGTGTTGACGTCCATCCCTCCGTGCTAACCTCAATTAAACTCATCGCCAATTGATGAGCTTGGGAACTGGTGCCTAAAAGGTTAGCGGGGGGGCCAACTGTGAAAAATACGGCAAAGGAGGTAACCAGGCAACCCTGGAAGCGGGAACCACCCCTGCCAGCAGCCGCTAACTGGCACCGTCACACTGAGAGGGTACTCAGTGGAAAATACTTACCCACGTGGAATACTTACCTGCACACCCGGGCCGCATGACAGCAGGGAGGGAGGAGAGGGGGCAAGAATCCGCAAAGATTCGCCAGCACAAAGCAACACGGTGATCCGCAACGATCAGCTAGAATAGCTTGCAAAATAATGCAAAATGAAAGCGGCCCTGAAAACCCAAGTGGGCCACCCCGCATGTCACGCATGCTAATACGGGGACACCGCTGGCTGCATTGGCTCGAGGTTAACTTAGCCTAAATAAAATTTAGCGGCATAAAACTACATTAGTCGTCGATGTTAATTTCTAGGGGCGTTCCTTCAAAAATTCGCAGATTTAGTGCGGAAGCTCTTCGGAAATCTACAGAATTCTTGTAAAATCCAGACATATTTCGAAGTCTTCGGGTCAGCTCTCCGAAGCTGACTCGTCCCCAGTCATCTCTGCTGAAGCTCTTCCTAGTGGCGCGCATCACCCCCTCCTACCGTCGAGCGCATAACGAGTCAGCCTCCGAAGAGTTAAAGATACCTCCAGTCAACTTTGGATATGGAACTTTGACAATTATAGAAAGCGATCTAAAAGTTAATAGCTTCTTTTGACGATGGCAGGCTCACTTTATCGCAACACAGGTGATAAAGCTAAATCATTGTGTTTTATCCCCTCTTCCCGACCTTCCGGGGGGGGGGGGGGGTACTTGGGTTAATGTTTGCTGGGTATGTGCCGCTGGCCTCTTAACCTGAGATCAGGCGTTATTATTATTTTTTTGTTGCTTCTTTGCTTCCTTGGCTCGAGAGGGAAAAAAAATAATAACGCCTGATACATTTATTCAACAAGCAGTCAACCGCCCCCTAATTTACATAATCTAACGTCTGCTTGACCTGTCATGTTATTAGCCAATAAGCGTCTACCATACGGGAATCAAATTTTGGAGAGAATAATGTCTCTTTTGAAAAAGAAAATTTTTAAGTACGTCCATGTTCAGATGGCGCTTCCTAAAAAAATTTTTAATGTGTTGTTTTTGTGATGAAATACTGCTAGCTGGAGCTGCCGTACCTTTATTTACATGTAACAGCTACAAATAATAAAGAATTTACTGGTTAAAGCTCGTTGACTTCGTTCTGTGCCAAAAGCAGTGAAAAAAAAAATTAGGCTGAAGCACCATATTTCACGCACCGGAAGGTGTTGTGAAAGCGAAGATCGCTCAGAATAATCCGCAGCATGATTTCTGAAGGAGGAATTACAGTCAAACCAGGTCAAGATTCCATTCATGAATTGATTATTTGAATAGAGAACCCGTTTGTCGCTTCTGTAACTTGTAGCCGGTATCAAATTGCATTCAAATGATCGGTGAAGTTTTGACTGCACCTGTTTTAAGTATACGATGAGATGGAAAATATTTCAATGGATGAAACTTCCATTTAGGCATTCTTCAAATTCAAGAAAACTGAGCCGGCAGAAATTTCAGAACGAACTCGCGTGTGTATTCACTGCTCATTACGCAAGCAAAAATGCAGACTGAAATCAACAACAACTAACGGATGGCGGCATTTTGGCCAATCGAAACAGCGCAAATCATGCGTATTGTTTCCTATCCAATCAGAAAAAAGTCCAGATTCTGGCATTTTTACATGTGATCCGACAAAGAAATGTATCATGCCCTCTTCCCGTGAGAGACATAAAGGGCTAATAGGGAAAGGGCATGATCTCAGGCTACTGGCCTCTCAGAGTCCCTACCCCATTATAGTCTATTTTTGGGCCAATTATAGAGCCCATCTTAGTCACGTTTTGGAAAATGTAATTTTCGCTATCTCAACTTAGTCACTTTCTATTTATGCATCTACCTTATCAAGAACGGAATGAAATGCGGTCACTGCGAGCTTATTGTTAAATTTAATAAACTACACCTTTCTGATTTCAAAAACAGTAACAACTACTTCAACAACAGTAGCAACCACTTCAAAAACAGAAGCGACTGCTCCATCACAATCTTTAGAATCACCATCAACTTCCGGGCCAGTTTCACTGTCCTCCTCCTCCAATACGTCCTCCTCGGTCAATCCAAGCTCATCAGCAGTTCCTTTGAAAAACCCATCATCAACATCAATTCCTATGATAACCCCGAGCTCATCAGTGGCTACAACTACTGCAAAACCGGTTGTTTTGCCACCGTCATCATCGTTTACATCAGCAGCAGCACATACAACAAGCGAGGATGGTTCTCAGTCTGTGTCACCTACCACACTATCGCAGGTAAAGCTATAATCTTAAATTTCATTATTTCGTTTTATCAAAAGGGCGTAGCTAGCGGGTCCTGGGGTGCCTGTGACTCCCCCTTTATGAGATAATTGTTTTATGTCCCTATAATACAGGTAATGAAAACGTGTGAATCCAAAGAATCAACATCCAATAAATCTTTTCCTGCTATTTTATAGCCTTGTCCCTCTCCCACGCTCACTGCTCATACCCTGAAAAATGTCACTTTAAGTAAACGACGATAGACTTTCTCAAAGTCCTTCCCTTCTCGTTTCTGCTTCCGGTAACTACCTCACACTTTGCGCTCGAGAAACATTTTGAGCTCTACTTGTGGGCAAGTCTATAAAACACGGGGTAGATGTCGACATGCCAATCAAGTAAGTACCCTGGGTGTGAAACAGTGTGCACCCCCCGTCCCCCTTTGAAAAATCCTAGCCACGCCCATGTATCATGTTTTTGTATAAACAACTCATGGAAAACAAGACCTCAAATGAAGGCTGGAGTTGGTCAGGCAAAATAATAGAGAGTTAAAGCAGCAACGTTTTTATGCGACGCACGTCAACCGGAAGTGGACATGTTACACTCTTGAGCCGTGATTTTGGACAAATTTTTTTTGCAAATCGTCTCTATAAGAGCAAAGAAACTTAGTAATACAAACTTGGTAGCTTCAAAGTATTTTAAAAGAGAAAAAGGCTCACTTCCGGTTGACGTGTGTCGCTCAAAAACGTCGTTGCTTAAATTCCCAAGTAATATAAAAGGGTTCTCTTGAAGGGGAAACAGGGCATGGGTGCCCACCTGGGGAACACCGATGACACGCGCAAGAGCATTTCCTTCCCCACAATGTGGCCGAGGTTTAAGTCCCGGCATCGACGCCATATGTGGGTTGAGTTTGTTGACGGTTCTCTCCCTTCCGCCGAGAGGTTTTTCAGCGGGCACTTTGGTTTTTCCCTCTCCTTAAAAACCAGATTTTCCGACCTGGAAAGTGTCTCTAGCAAGTTTTCAAGTGTCACCCTTCCTAAATAACGTTATTTGTTACCTTTTTCGGTCTTTAGACCCGGTTTGGCCGTCCATATTCTATTAATTTAGTCTTAGGAATATTATTAAACCAACAACACCATCTCTATTTCACAGACCATTCAAGGCACCAAAGTTCTATCGAACACTACGCCGAACTCTTCGGTGAAAATAAGTGTCACGACGAAGGCCGAAATTTCTCCATCTGCCCATTCTCCGGGGAGAAACACGTCAAAGTCTGTTACCCAGCAACAGCATAACGACCATAACTCATCAATCGGAGGAACCACAAGCCACATTTCGCCCCCCCGTCAGAGTGATTCCCTCACAAGCAGTGCTTCGTTAGGAGTGAGCAGTCAACCTGGTCCTTCCTCAGTAAGCCTAACATTAACAGCGAGTTCGAGTGTTCATCAAGACCCTAGTTCAACTGTTGCTGCCACAACTATGAGCTCTGCACCCACAACTCAGGCTCTGATACCTTCAACTTCACGTACGTTTGCGTTTTTACCTCACGGTTTTTGGGGGGCTTTGATCTACATTTGCAGTTAATTTTTAGTATCAATGATCGGTTTCCAAAGCAAATCATCACTTGTAGCATGCTCACAACAACCTTTATTTTCTTTATAAAGATCGTCGAGCGCGCGTATAAAAACAAAAACGGCGGGAGATTTATACACCGCACCGCTCTCTCGGGTTTGTTCGCGCTCTGTTGAATTGTCGAAAAAAGAAAAATGTCTGTGGCCAGCTTGAATCACTTGTTCCTAGACCAAAATTATATGAATTCCCTCTTCCGAGATTTCCATGCCCTATTCGAAACTAGACTGCTCAACAACCACAGCCTTCACAGCAGAAAAAAACGTATCTCTTACATATTAGCGTACCCCCTCCTAAAATCATGATCCACATATTTTTCATAAAATGTTGTTCTTCTTTTTCGGCGTCATTTAACTGTACGGAATTAACCGTTTTTGAGAAAGATTGCAGTGACACTTGTTCTAATGTGGGTGGTCAGGTTGAAGCAACTGAGTGGTGTCCCTCTTACTCTACAGTTCCCGCCAATCGCATATCGAAGCGAACCAAAAAGGTTAACTGCAAAGAATATTGTTCAGCTAAACTAGCAGAACTGGACGATTTAGATAAATATTGCTAAGCTACATTTAGCTTTTGTGAATCTATAGAAACAGCTGTGTTGACGTCCATCCCTCCGTTCTAACCTCAAAAATAACATTAGTCGTCGATGTTAATTTCTAGGGGCGTTCCTTCAAAAATTCTTAGATTTAGTGCGGAAGCTCTTCGGAAATCTACAGAATTCTTGTAAAATCCAGACATATTTCGAAGTCTTCGGGTCAGCTCTCCGAAGCTGATTCGTCCCCAGTCATCTCTGCTGAAGCTCTTCCTAGTGGCGCGCATCACCCCCTCCTACCGTCGAGCGCATAACGAGTCAGCCTCCGAAGAGTTAAAGATACCTCCAGTCAACTTTGGATATGTCACTTTGACAATTATAGATAGCGATCTAAAAGTTAATAGCTTCTTTTAACGATGGCAGGCTCACTTTATCGCAACACAGGTGATGAAGCTAAATCATTGTGTTTTACCCCCTCTTCCCGACCTTCCAGTGGGAAGAGGGGGGGGGGGGGGTACTTGGGTTAATGTTTGCTGGGTATGTGCCGCTGGCCTCTCAGAGCCCCTACCCCATTATAGTCTATTTTTGGACCAATCATTGACCCCATCTTAGTCACGTTTTAGAAAATGTAATTTTCGCTATCTCAACTTAGTCACTTTCTATTTATGCATCTCCTTTATCAAGAACGGAATGAAATGCGGTCACTGCGAGCTTATTGTTAAATTTAATAAACTACAACTTTCTGATTTTTTTAACCGAGAATCTTCCCATTTTGAATCCCTACTTACCCCCAAAATCCAAAAATTTGCGACCCCATTCTAGTAACTCTATTGAAAATGCGACCTCATTAGTCACCTCAGTCGTGAAAATGCGACCCCATCCAACGGCACATCCCCATTAGCCTATTGCAAGGGAGTACCCCCCCGGGTCCCCGATGTAGTACCACTGTTTTCGTTTTCAGCCTGACTTGCAGCACAGGCAGCAAAGTAGCAATTGTGACGAAATGTCTCTTTTGCTTGTATTCACAGGCACAGCAGCTTTCAGAAGCCTTCTCTCGACTGTTATTGTTGGCATCCTCCTTTTTATGTAAGCTAAACTTAACCAGATTTTTAATGAAAAAAAAAAAAAAAACTTCTAGAGAAGTTTACCGAATGCGGAGTATCAGCAGCGAATCTAAGGTTAAGACCTGAGGGTATGGTGGAGTCTGGACCACCTCCCCCGGCTCCCCACACCCCGCTCAATAGAATAGACCTACTTAACTTTTATTATTATTCATTCAAAATTTTTTTCCCGATTCTCATTGGCTAAAAGCACTCGTTTAATTCACCATAACCAGTTACTGATGACCAAATTTGGAAGAATTTTGTGTTTAACGAGGAAATGACGTCAGAAATGCAGTGTTTTCGCAGGTTAAGGCACTGTTAACCGAGAAGACCTGGGGACGAGGTTGAGTTGTTTTGATTGTGAACTTGAAAAATGGCGGACATTTCACTCGTTTCAAGAGTAAGAATTAGGCGAAAACATAGCTAAAAACATGGCAAGAGCAGCAAGAAGACAACTCGAAGGGCGACATCTGCTATTTGGAGAATATTTGCAGAGTTGGACAAACCTAAACGTGCACTATCGAAGATGAACATAACATCGATGGATCGATGGAGGTTAGCATGTTTTAGCCATGTTTTTAAAGTAGGAATTATTTTGAATGAATAATAAAACAATTATTGAATTCGGCTTTCGTATCATATGAAGAATTATGGAGATCTCGGAGAGTGTTATCCGCCTCGGCCTACGGCTTCGACGGATAACACCCTCCTCGATCTCCATAATTCTTCATATTAAAGATACTCAGCCTCATTCATTAATTGTTAAATAATTAACGTAGTAATTTAAAACCTAATTCTTTACTACTGGAAGATCTTATATAATGGTCAGCACGAAGTTGAAGTTTACTGGTCAGCAACGCGTGACAAACAGCGGGTTAGGGGTAGAATTGATTTTAGTCAAAGGTGTGCATAAATTTACTTCACCCTCTCTCACCCCACCTCTTTAAAAAAAATTCGGGATCCGCCAATGCGTTAGACTGCTAAAAAAAAGTAGGCTTCCTCAAAATCGGTTTAGAGTAGAGTAAGAGAAGCGTAAAGCGCGAGACTCACGCGCACGTAAGGCGTGTGAGGCGACAGAAAAAAAACCCTCTCCCCAGTCTCGCTCTCCGTTTCAGCTTCTGTTTGACTGTTCGTGTGTAGTTGAATTTACGCAAAAATATGGACTGTTTTGCAGTCTACCAATGCGTTTGATAAAACTAAGCCATTCTACTGTAAGTTCTTCAGTAGAATGCTGAAACTCGGCACGACAGTCTAGGTTCACGGAAGATCTCCGAACACGGAAACAAAGAAAATGACGGGATACCTCAATAGGAATTGTAACCGTCTCGCTTTGTTTATCTTGATGTAAAGCGAAAATGCAAAATGATAATGACTTTCAACATTCCGCAACTTTCTTTTCTCTTCCAGGATATCACAGCTCATCTGCTAATGTCACAACGAAGAGCATTTCAAGGAAACTGAAAAGAACTTTTAGCGAAGTTTCAAAAGATACAGAATTAACACGGTGTTCGCGCCTTTCGTAGGAAAAGCGTTTGATAGCCAAAAGCTTAGACTGAGGTAGGATTTTTGTAAAACACACCTTTTCCAAGGAAAAATGAGAGAAATGGATGCGGCATTTCAAGAAAAGAATCAGCTGGGACGAATCTATTGATAGCCGCCCATCCTTCTGGAACCTCGCGGAAACAAAAATAAATAAATAATTAAATAATGATATTCTTTAGGGTACATGAGACAACGGGGATTTATAACTTGCTATTTGCCACAGTTCTCAAAACATAATACTTAAACTAAACAGACAATAAAAGGATAAATTAACATTTGTGTCTAGTTTTGTGAACAAGTTGTCCGAGATAAAAGATCCTGTTTATTCACTAACGTTACATTACAAATTAAACTGAACAAAGCAAATGGACATACTAGTCTGCTACACAGCCGTTTTCACGTTTCACGCAACGCTCCTCCCCACTAACGGCAGATCCCCTCCACTAGTTGGGAGGAGCGTTACGTGACGACACTAAAAACGGCTGTGTGGGAGACTAATGGCCATACATGTGACAATAACTGATTCAGGAAATAAAGAAGGAGTCCCTTTTTCCGAACATGAGCACTATCAACCTCAATCTCCTTGTTGACTCAAATAAAACAAGCGCCTGGAACCAGTTTAGTTCAAGATTTACGATAATTATTTGGCCAATATATTTATATGACACGCAAACCATTAGTGACACAAAGCTTTCCTGCAGAAAAAGTAGCACGTAGAAAAGATCCTTGTTAGTTTTAGCATTTTGTAGCGTAATATAGCGGATCACGTTAGAGTATTATAAACTGAGTAGAGGTTTTCTAATAGCGATACTAACTAATAATCAACAAGCTACAAGAAAAACAGCTTAAACTTAAACTTGAAGATGGAAATTGTGGAAAAACTGATGGAAGTATTTACACTTTTAGTTTTGTGTAAATAAATAAGTACTTTAGTATCAAGTAATTTAATATTATAAATAGCTCTTAAGAAAATTTTTTAGGAATAAAGAGAAAAACAGGGCATACACTTGATCGACCAAAAGCGGTGAAGAAATATTTATCCTTTACGCTACTTTAGAACATTGATCTTGTAATCCAAACGGGAAAGCGAATTGAAGTGAGTTGAGCTTGTAAAGAACATCAATGAGAGTGCCCGCCAACCAAAATCGAGAGTCTACAATACTCCTCGCATTTGAACAAAGCTTTGAAACAGAGTAGCACAGAACTTACAAGAGTTAAAGAAAAAAAAAAGGTAAGAGCTTGATTTCGTGTCTACTGTCGTTTGTCCTTGAAGAACATTGTGCTCTCTAGACTGCAGTAGGGCAGTGTCTTCCTTTGGGCGGGACGGGGGGGGGGGGGGGGGGAAAGGAAGCAGAATGTAATCCTTCAGCCGACTCCCTAATTCATCCCTGAAATTAAACGCACACACACTGCGTTTTCCTTCGCTTTATATCCCTCAGCCTCGGAGCCAATTACCTGCGAGCAAGCCCTCCATTTGGAGAGCCGCGAGAAGTCACGCGAGAGCAACACGCGAAAGGAGACGCAAGTGCTCGCTCGCGCGTTCTCTTGCCATAAATGGAAAGCTTGCTCGCAGCAGTCGCAGGCTAAGGAGCCAACTGGTCTATGCGCCCTGACTTCCTATTTCTTCGGAGCAACGTAGATGGACTATTAGGAGCACAGACGAACCGACAGGTTGTCACCTTAGTTCAATTGGCCATAAACGCTAATTATCCTCGACGCTCTTATCCGTGACTTTAAACATTTTTTTGGAAAAGCTTGACGTTCCCGGCTACTCTGTTAGACAGTTCTGTCCCAACAGAGTTGGGTAGACTGTACATAGCAGAGAACAACCAACCAACTAGGTGGTTAAACTCTTTTAACTGTTCATAAACTCAGTTTAATCATCTTTGACGTTATAATTTCTGACCTTTATCTTTTTCGGAGTTAGTTTAACCTTCCCAGATGCCTTTTTAGACATCTCTGGTCGATGTTTGGCAGGCCTGGTTTGAACCTCCGTTCGTCTTCCTTTCAAAGCAAACACGTCGCGTTCCGGCAAATCGCGTGCGGGGATATAGTCGGGTTCCACATTTCGCTCGACTGCAAGTTTTTGAGGAGAGCTGGGTCGCCCTTTTCTCGGAGTCGGGCTCCGGAAACTCTCTTCAGCATCTAACATTTTCCAGATTTCCTGTAACGAAGCTTGACCCTCAGAGGATGAAGTGAACAGCGACTGCTCATACACAGGAGACGATGTTCTCTGAATGACTAAAGGCTTGGTCACGTTATCCTCTGCTGGTACGTCTATCTTTGCGCTTACATCGCGTGACTCCATCTCTTGGGATTCTTTTAGAGGCTCCGGAGCTCTCCCGTCTAAATCACACGAACATAATTTTATCTTTAACAAAAGTAAACAACCCGAATTTCGGACAGTCGTTCAAGTTAATCATTTTCGCAAAAGAGACGCAATACACGTAAAGAAGTCAAGTCCTGTTGTTTTCGCAGAATGCTCAGCAGGGAAACGCCTCACATACAGGTCCAGGTACAGATTACGCTCTTTCTTTCATAAAACTAAAAAAACTGCAAATTAAATCCATGAATTTCCTAAGACCCAGCTTACACTGTGACGTAAGCAAAGCACAAGCAACACACGCAGGCGCAGTCAGTTGTTGATGGAAGACAAGACCGGCGTATGCGCGGTGGTGAGAGCTTTGTCCTCTCACAATCGTGGCCCAGAATTGACGCCAAATAGGAGTTAAGTTTGCTGCTAGTATTCTTCTCTGTTTTTAAAGATAATTCTCTGGGTGCTCTGGTTTTCCCCTCTCCTCAAAAACCAACATTTTCAAATTCCAATTCGATCGGGAATGGTAGACGAATAACCACTATGTGGAATTGTTACCTCTACATCTTTACTTACTTACTTATTTTTATTCATTTATTTATTTATTGTAATCTACAGCGCCTATTGTCATAGAGAAAGGCACTACAGATTTGCATGCTACTGCGTATGTATTTGGTGCTTTTGTTTACGTCGTCGGTTAGATTCGTTCTTACTTCATCACAGCAATAAAGCGCATAACCTGCGTAGCACGCGTTTGAAAGGGAAGGGAAAGGGAGTTTTAGGCGTAAGAGAAACGCGAGGGGGCGCGCCCCTCGCGTATCCCTCGCGCCCAAAACCCCCTTTCCTGTCCTTTTCAAACGCCTGCCACGCAGGCGAAGGATAAACGTTGTGACCGTGCACATTCGCCCATAAGTTAACACACAAACCTTCATTAGAATCACTGGAACTTGAGACAACGGTGACCTTGACCTTGTCGACGGCTTGTTGTTCGCTCTGAGCCATGCGCTGAGCGTATTGGAGCTCATGAGAGGTGAGCTGGTACTGAAGCTTTTCCACAGCATTAAGCTGACTGTGAATATCATCCTTCAGCTCCTTTGGGGTCTTTCCCATAGAGGCGGTATGGGGCTTAGACGCCTGGACAGATATGGAACCAGGGGGAGCACTCTTTCTACCACCTGTGATTTGACACAAGTGTTACGCGACAGAGTGAGACTCCTTTAATTTAAGATGGACACATCTGGGGCGCTTTCCATTTAGGAAAAACACCCAGAAATTTCGGTGGGAGCAAAAGTGGAATTTCCGATCGGTAAAAAGTTGTTCCATTTGGTCATAAACCCCAGTACGTCGCGGTGCCTGACCGTGGACCTGGAACTGGTACAAACTACGAGAAACGTAAATGGAACACGACATTCCGTTCGGAAATTCCAACCGGGAAAACGGGCCCACCTTTTTAGATTTTCCACTTTTTCTGGGAATTTTCCAGTGGGACGAACCGACGAAACGTGTTCCATTTACCGCCGAAACGGAAATTCGGGAAATTTTGACTAAATGGAAAGCGTCTCTGAGCTACTCACTAAGTGTCCATTGTAGACAGGTGACTGAGGAGCGACAAAGACCGTTGAAAAGTGTCTGCTACTAGAATTGTCTGTATGGTGCGTTTTATTTCATACGAAGCCACGTCAAAAATGAAGTCAAATCAAATCACTGGTTTATTGTCCCTTTTGCAGTCGGAAGACTGAATTGTATAGGATACCTTACAAGCTGTGATATATATACTAATACGCTACATTTATTGACAAGATTGATATTTATCACTAACAATATTTGAGAAACGTTCAGTCCCTCTGGCCATGGGCCTGCTAGAACTCCCTGATCTTAGACACACACTGATAGATATAGGTACCACTCTGTCTACCAGTCAGAGCCATGAACGAAACTTAAATTGCATTTTCGTACAATAAAAACAGTTGCAAATCGCCTTTATTTTATTTGATACTTTAAACGAAAGCAGCAGGTTCGAAAAACCAGCGAGTTATGAGGCAATTATATCTAAAAAAGAAAACAAAAATATATGGTTCTCTGCCCAGAATAGGTGCAATTAAAATGAAAAGTTGAATCTAAACGATCTATCTGTATTTGAAAAAGATCAGAACTGTTTTATGTGGCTTTCCTGACGACTCCCCAAACCCAGATTGAAACTGTTAGGTCATGTTGTTGGATTGCTGAAGTCCTTGACTAACTGATGGCTAATCTACAGCTCTACAGTATATTTCACGAGATATTTCACCAAAAAAGAAGACTTTACCTGTAAAGTTTGTCAGTTCAGCTCTCAATCTGTTTCCCATCTGAATGAGCTGTTCTTTCTCTTGAGACAGCTGGCTTATGCGCCTCGCCGCTTCTTGCAGTTTGCTGTGTAACCGAGACACGTTAGAGGCAGGATATGGGTCGAAGGAGGCTTCGTCGCTGGTTTGAACACCTAGTTGAACATATAAAGAAAGTAAAAAATTAAGATGTGCTGCATACTGGAGACAGAACGAGCATTAAAAAAAAAATAACGCGTTCCATGTCAATGCTACTAGGGTAAATGTTTGTCCCTTCCTATTTATACTCTATCGTATTTTTATTCTTAGTAGTAGCACTTTAGTTTATTAGTTAAGGGGCTTGCAACCGTTTCTAATAGATTTTTCAAGGTAATATATGCAAACACCACTACTTTCCATGAAAGTGATACGCGGTTAAAAACATTTCGACACGGCACTGGATACTTTGTACTTCATTCAAAGTCGCTTTATAGATTGCTGTCCGGGTGAAGGGTTATCGGCAATAACGAGTTATTTGAAAGGCTGCGATCCACTTATGCAGGAGATCCTGAACAACACTGAATGGAGTAGTAAGCATGCTGTTTGGTATCCGCTTGTTTCGCTACTGCTAAATGTTCTACGCACATCAGAATGACTTCCATATGCGGCGAAGTGAATGAAGTTTATACCTACCTGACAAAAGCTGTCTTCGGAGACGAAGAATTTCTTCTTGAAGCTGTTTAACAACTGAGGCCTGAGGATTAAACAGCTTACCCCCTCCCCCCTGGGATGCCAGTTCCACTTTAAGTGTTGACAGCTGAAGTAGAGAAAAGAAAATCCAAATCAGTTGGTCATATCATCAAAATTGAGATTAGCATCTTGCGAGGACAATGCAATGCGTTCGAAGTTGAACTTTGACTTCGTCGTTGTGTCAATGTAGCCCAGCCAAGAGATCATACTTTTGAATTATGACACAATTTTTTAACTGATGACCAGTTTCTATGGACAAATGTTCAAATCTAAATCTCAAGATTAAAAGAGCGGGTCCTAGGTAGCAAACCAGTCCATCTTGTTTTGCCAAAAGATAGTTTTATCACATTATTGTCTGCCAAACACTTAAACCTCGATTTGGATGTTTTCCCGCCAAAATAACGCTGGTTGACGCGCGCGCACTTCTGGGCATTGAGAACATCCATGGAACATCTCGTTCTCGTAGTCGTCAGTCCTCGTCTTAGACACTAAGGGGCCGACCATTTAACTCTTGAGGGGGGGGGGGTGGGGGTGGGTGATTTTGAAAAAAAAAATTCCTGCAAGCGCTTGTCGGAAGAAAAAAATTGCATGCAGCACAAATGTAATAGAAAGCTTATGGGAAAAAAAGGGAGAAAAATATCCTGCCCACCGGATTGCTAGAAAAAAAATTCTTGATGACCAGAAATCACCCACCAGCCCCCCTCAAGAGTTAAATGGTCGGCCCCTAAAGGTCTTTATTACAGGCAATGTTAAAGTGATGAATGTATTTGAAGTGTTACCTGATTCCCCAAGGAAGTGGCCTCAGCATTCCTTTCCAGTCCACTTTTGAAGTACTCATCAGCCTCTCTTCTGGTCTGAATAAGCTGCAGTTCCAGTTCTGTTATTCGCTGTTTTAGGGCACTAAGCTCATCAGTTGCACGTCTGTTTTGAGTTGTAAGCTCGTACTGCAGTTGATCTACTGCTAACTGTTTCTGGCGAACCTAAAACACAAAGCCATTAAGACAACTACAGTTAAATACTGTTAATGACCTACTAAACGCCCAGGGCTGAGTTGCTCAAAGCATGGTTAGCTTTAACCATTGGTTAAGCAGTATCAAAACCAAATATACGTTGTCAAGGTATTAAACGCTGGTTAACGCTAACCATGCTTCAAGCAACTGGACCCAGGACGTCTATTTAATTATAGGGCGCGTCCAAGCGGGGGCGTTTAATAGACGTTTATTCTCATAACTGTAACAAGCTCAACAAAACTAATATGCTTTCGTTAAACATATAAACTAAGTTTAAAAACAGCGAATTACCCACTCCATCAATTGATACGTCTAGGCCGTCTAGAGATCCATATCGCTCTTTCAAATCCCAACATCGATGTCAGAATCCTCGCTCAGGGTTTTTGTGTTATCATTGTCTATCCTTACTTTAGTTTGAACTTGACATTGAACAACATGAAATACGTCAACCCTGGTTAATCAAGCAAGAAACTGATTGATCGCATGAGTTGAATGATTTTGCTCCTTCTTGCTAATTCCTGGTATTTTGGAGTAATTCTTATCGGGGGCGTCTATTAGACGGGGGGGCACTTATTAGAGAAGGGCGTCTAAAACAAATTTAACAGCATAAAGGGGGCATTTATTTGAAAGTAGGTGTCTATTAGGTCATTTACGGTACTGGACACAAACGGCACTCGTTATTTCGTGAAAATGGCCTACCACAATATTATTCAAATTGTATGTCTCAATAACAGTTTTCTTTGCTGTAGGTAATCTTGATTTACAGTTTAATTGCGTGTGTTGGTCGGGTACGTGGGTTCTATACCCTTTATTTCTTCTGCCAAGCTCTTTCTTGAGGGCTTCCACCTTTTTAATTAAAATGTTGAGATTTAATTTTGTTTGACCTCAAAAAACTTGTATTTTTGTCTCCCTAGGTAAGTCACTCTGCTCCATATAACATCATTGGTAAAAGATAATTTTCAGTTTATATTGACCTTTTGTTAGCAAAGTCAGCCAGCTATTCTGAGTTTGAAGATGAGTCAAACATAACAAATATGGGACGATTCGTTGGCCAAATAACCGGCTACTTTCTCTGCTACTTTCAATGTTAATGAGAGCCCTGAGTTGGTGATACCGACACGTATTCAATTTTCATATGGGGAAAGACAGTCCAGTGAACAGAGCAAATCTAAAAATGTCTCCGCTAAGCAATACATTAACGGGCAATAGCAATACCTCTATGTACAGTGTATGTTTTATCGCCATACCTCCTCATGAACTTGGTTCAATGATCCTTGAAGATGATCCACAGTAGCTTGGTGCTTCTTCACTTGTGCGGACAGCTCAAGCTTTTCCTGACGTAAAGCGCCTGCTCAAAGACAAAGTATGAAGCCTATCCATGAGCTTGTGAATGGGCTCCCAGGGGAGGGTGGTGTGGAGAGAAGAACGAACGGTATGGGAGCCAGTAGACTTTTTTCATCGCCTCTGATTCGTGATACCAGAATCTGGCATCACCGTGTGCCATATGTTAGATTGCTCCATGCAGTTCCTTGATTTTACAGTCGTCTCTCTCATAAGGGATACCTCTATAAGATAGACATCTCTCTAAGACGGACACTTAGTGCCCGTCCCAAAGTTGTCAGTCCTAGATAGAGTTGACTGTTTTATTGCGGGCGACAGGAGGAGTCCGCAGTCCTAATCTCCACGTTGTTATTACGCATGCGTCGCATGTACGTAGCCAGCACTCGTTTAGACTTCCACTAAGAATGAATGGAACGCATAGAACGCAATTTGATCACGCACGTTTGGACCTTCTATCACTTGTAATCTGATTACGCGTGTTTTGACTATCTCTCACGTGAAACTTAAGCAAAGCAGAGTGATGGAGCAAAAGCGTTTTGACCTTCGATTGCTGTCGCCCGCACTCCGTAACCTTTAGTTATTACCAGTTATTATTATTACACATTGTACTCATCATCTGTTTTCTTATTGGCTAAGAGCCTACAGCTAATTTTGGAAATCAGCGCAACCTACAGATTAGTTAGGCTCGGCTGATAACTCTTACCTCGACCTTGATTATTCGGGATATCACAAAAACCTCATCCAATAATTGTTTATTATTAGTATAACTATTATCATTATTATCATTACCGACTGCTCCGTTCAGTTCCTTGATATGGGCCTGTATAAATGGATCTTGTGTCTGAGTTCCAGGTAGCCCAGGCCGACCATACGGAGGAGGTTTGGAGGCTTTAGATGCCACTTCTTCCATCCTCTGTCGCAGTGTTCTGTTCTTTGATTTTAATTCTGTGATTTCTTTCTCCAATGACTCAACGTATTCTGGCGAGGGAGGTTATTGGCAAGTCAGTAAGTCTGGGAGTTGTGAGGTCTTTGAGCACTTAAACTGGCGACATGTTTGTGGTAAAAGAATCGTGTTTTTTAAAAATAAAAATAATAAATACTAGGCAGTTTTGATCGTCTGAAGAGGTTAATTATGTTTGATGAAGAAGGTGAGTGCATACAAATACAGAAATGAACAAGCAATACGCGTTAAATTCTTGAATGTAACAGTTTATGGATGCATTTTAACCTAGTTATCATTTTGAAACGAAAGATGACATGTAAGATAGAGGTAATTCAAAGTACTCCTCTCATTGCTTCTAGTAATTTATGTAGATTATTATAAGAAGTGCTTGTTGTGTTCACAAATCATTTCCAGGCATGTGACATACTGAATTCATGAGTAGGTAGAATATGATCGTCCGGGTGAATAAAGTTCTGAATAGGACTGTTAAAAGTGACCGATGTTTTGACAACTTGTGAGAAGCAAGTCAGTTGATGGTATTTGACTCTGATTATTGACCTGATTGGTCAATAAAATCGCAATCTTATTGATCGTTGTTATAGGCTACAAAGACTCTAAATGTGAGGTGGGGGGGTTCGATCCGTCTTTTTTCACAGTTATAACGGTTCTTAATTGTTAGTCAAATTGTCAGTTGACCAGTCAATGGTTGTCAGTTTTGCCCCAGTCTGTCAGTGAGTCGTTTGAAAGGTGCTGGTGACTGCTGACTACAATTCAGTTGCGTTTGTTCTAAGTCACTAAGTTTGTTCTACGTAACTACAGTGTTATAAAGGGTTATACTGAATTCAGTGACATCACCACGACAACCAGGCACTGCAACATACCTTTGGTAAGTGGTACAGAAGGCCCCTCCCCATCATCTCTGCCTCGTACCAAAACAGAAGGAGGCCTGCCAGCCAGCTGGTTGTTAAGATCCTCCATGTCATGTCGCATCTGTCTGATCACAGCCCTTAAATCAGCATTCTGAACTTCCAAGGCTTTGATCTTCTCTTCTGCAGGTAAATCCTGTCGATCAGCAGTGCCATGTGCATTGATTGCCGTCTGTTTGTCCTTACTGGGTAACTGCGTTGGAATGGCAAGACCATGTCTCTGAAGCGTGGCAAGGGCCTGATCTCTGGTCTCAGTCAATACACGTATCAGGCTATCCCGCTGAGCCAGTTCCCGCTCTCGCTCTTGAGCTAATGCCACAGACTGACAGAAATAAACACCAAAGCCATTATTATACTTCCAGAAATTACAGTAGCACAGGGTTGTCATTAAGAGCTGGGGGGCGGGGATTTCTCCGGCTGTTATGAACGTGGCCCCTGGGTACTTTCATATGAAAATAGAAGACAAATAAAACCAAAAGAAATCCCTAAGCTGTTTGATTCCCCGCCTACCTGTTGTACCCGGCAACTTGAAATCTTAGTGACAACCCTGCTGAGTAGCATTTGACACTACATTAAAACTCCTTATTAAGGACACCAAAGGGACAGGGCTAAGTTTCCTTATTAGAGAGGTGTCTGTATTATAGAGGTAGGGACTGTATGACTTTTGGTATCTTTAAGACCTAGAGAACTGTCTAGAATAGAGAAAGGTGCCTTCATTGTAGAGGTAGACACTGCATGAAATTTGGTATCATTGGGACCAGGAGAGGAGGTTTAACTGTATTATAGCTTACTTTCTCCAAAATAAAGATAATGCCATCAGGTAATATCAGTGTTAATCCCAACAATAATATAATATTCTCAAATCAGATTGGCTATCAACTGCACTGATTTCAGCATTAATAGGACAGCCTAGGACACTATGCGTTATGCCTAAGTAATTGGACAGTACGTGGCATCATGCGTGTGCAATAGAATGTTTTTGTTTTCACTTCTAGCAAAATACTCTCGGAATATCTTTTATTTTATTCTTTAAAAAACTTAAAGCATAACAGATTTTGTTGTAGTTATGACTGATTGGTAACAGAACTTCCTGTTGTCCAATTCAGTCTGAGATCATATTCATGACTAAACAAATCGGATGGCCCCGTATTTGTTAATCACTCATAAGATTACAAAACCAAATTGGAATCCTCTCAAAACACATCTTTAATGGTAAAAGTGTCATTGGTTTTCAAATGTAGAGGCACAGAGCCCTCAGTTAGTACCCACCATGTTGCGTCCCTGGGCCAGTTGTTCTTAAACCAAAGAAAATAGTCTAATGCCAGGCTCAGAATCTGATGAAATGGACATGGTTGTAGCTTTAATTCACTTTTCCAGAAAATCACACCAACGATTGTACATTTACCTGATCTCTTTGCTTTGTGAGACCAGTAATGAGTTGCTCCTGCTTGCTGTACACTTTTCTTTCAGTGTCCTCACAGCGCCGCTGCCAGTCAACTTCCAACTGGGCTCTAGATCTTTCTAAGGAAGCCTCTCGCTCCATTGCTAAAGTGAGCTCTTTTTTGTACCTAGATTACAGTAATTAAAAATCGTTAACACCAAAAGCAAAAGCACAAGCAATAACACATACAGTACATCCAAAAGTAGTAATTCTCTTCCTTAGTATCTGTGACGAACTATTTTAATATTTATATAAAGCTGTACAAACTTTGCCAAGAGGCCTGGAAGACTGAGAAAGCCCCACTATGAGGTCCAAAAACTACATGATGTTCTAAGAAAAAAACGATAAACTAATGCTTACATCAAAGATAACTGTGAAAATGAAACAAAAATCAAATAAAATCAATCGGTAAATGTATAATTATGCCTGATAATTAGGTTTGCAAAACAAGCCTTCCATGAGCTCTACATAATAAACAAACCTGAACTAAGAAGACACCTTCATCGAACAGACACCAGTTAAGGTCCTATGAAAACTTAAACAACCCTGGGCGACCGTACTTTCATTGCTTTGGCGCCTAAACTCTGGAACAATTTACCTCTGGGAATTAGAATGTCCAAATCTGTTGACACTTTTAAAAAAATTTTGAAGATACATCTTTTTAGCAAGGCTTTTCATTCACAGTTAGGATTACTTAATACCTAACACAACTATGTAATTTTTATTTATTTTTAGCAAAACTATTTAAGACGTACCCTTCAGTGAGGCTTTTTATTCTTAGGTTTTTTGATATTATACACAACACATGATGTAATTCTTATTTATCATTTAGTTATTTTTTATTCTTTGTATTGTTGTAATGTGCAGTTTATCATCTTGTCATGAAAACTGCACAATATAAATTCTTAATTATTAAATTATTATTAATATGAGTGTCCCCTTGATACATGTACAAGTTTCACGGCAGTAACTATCAGTTGTTTAAAAACAAAGCATTAACCTGTCTGTAGCCTCTTTGATTTGTACAGTCTCAAGTCTCATCTTCTCTTCCTGTTGTCTTAGGGCCTCTAGTTCCATGTCACGAGCTACTGTGGACTGAGAATACTCAGCTGCTTGCTTGTCTAGCTTGTTTTCTAGATCAGCTATGGTTGCTTGTAACCTAATATATGTTAACAGGGAGACAGAATAGAGAGACAAAATATTGCTCCTTAATTTAACTTCAGCTAACAGAAAGGTGAAATAATGCCAAAACAGCAGAATAAATAATAATAATTATTAATTGTCATAATAGTACTTGCCATAAAGGTCTATGCCCTTTTACTCAAGTGTGTCATCCAGGGCTAGCCAATTTTTAAGCACCATTTTCAAGTCAAGGAACATGCACCTAAAGCTTAATATACTGGTACATCTACAATAACAGTATAACCTAGTCTATAATCTGAGTTGCAGCAATGATAACACAAAATGATACTCTAAACAATCTATAGACCTCTTTAGCTTCTATGTTTTGTTTTCCTAATAAAAGTCATGTGACAATACCCTAGAGAACTGTTTCTTTCAAATTTCGTTTTATTCACGTGTATATGTACACATAATTTATGAAAAGACAAAGGATCAAGTTCTCCTGGGACCTCAATTGGGAAAACAAAACATACAAGCTAAAGAGGTCTATAGGAAAGTAAATACAATAGTTATTGTCAACAAAAAATTTCTTCCTAGATTAACACAAATTGATTAGCACAAGGCTTTTTCAATGTGTGCCCCTAAACTGTGGAATTCACTACCATTAGATTTGCGTAAGTCACCATCTTTAACTGGTTTTAAGAAAGAATTGAAAACATATCTTTTTAGGCAATTTTTAGAGAGTGGGTCATTGTTTTTGTAAACTTTATGATTTTAAGACCTGTAATATAATGATTGTAAATAGATTTTTAATATATATATATTTTTTGTTTCATGCTTGTGATATGTAAATCATTTCATTTTCCCCTTTTTTACATTGTAAAGCGCCATGAGCTCAGGATATGAGCGCTATATAAATAAAGTTTATTATTATTAGCACTACTTAGCATTTCAGGAACTGGGCCCTGTAGAATAATGAGGTAATATTAAAAATTATAATAACGTAAACATTAAATAATAATGATATTAAAATGGAGCGGAAGTTTCATTGAGGGCTGTAACCCATAAAACCTGTTATGGCTGAGCTCACTTGATGTTACAGATGATCAAATTTCTTGTCAGATGTATAAGTAAAGAGGCACCTGAGAGATATAACGAGGCCTCATATGATTGGTTGGGAAAATTTAATGCAAATTCACCATTATTTTCTTTTTTCTTCTGGAATTCATAGCCATGGTCTACAAGAATAGAAAGCTTTCAGACATTGTAGGAACTTAAATCGCAACAACATCATGTAGTATCACAAACTCTTTCATACCTTTGCACTTCCAGCTGTCTTTCCTTCACGGCATCACTATTAGCCCAAACCAATCTGCGACACTCAACCTGTTCTGTTTCCAGCTGATTTTGCAATGTACGGATCTTCTCTTCTAAACTTCTTTCAAGCTCACTGTAGCTCTTATGGGAAACAAAAATTAAAAACAAGTTTTCTTTACTTCACAATTGGAAGGTCATACAGTGATGTACATAGAGAGGAATCTCAAAGCTAAATTACATGTATATGTTGAATTTCTGGAGCGGTGTGGAAGTTAAAGCCAGAAACCCTTTCATGTGAGGTATTCTTGGGTATTTTCTAGAACACATCTTGAATATGCTATGCAATACTATTCCAAGCAACTAAGGCAGTGAAAGTGAAACACTAAATTGGATGACATAAAAATTTATGCTGTTATTGCACAAGGGATGCAAAGTGTAAGCTCTTATATTTTAGAAGAGTTAAAGAGAGATCGGTAACAAAAGCTATTTTCAGATCTACAGATTTTAATATTTATTATAAATATCTAGGGGATTTCAGGGTGTAAGGTAAGAATTTTGAGTGTAACACTTTTGTCATGCTGAGGTTTCTGTTGAAGAAAAGAGAGAGACAGCTTCTCAAGAATGTAATCAGCAATCAGCATCTAGTTATAGCATCATAGATTGCATTCTGGGATTGTTTCTCTTAAACCATGCATACTTAAGCCTGCGAAAACATCCGCTTCTCCTTGCTCTTCACTGCTAGGGAAGTTTTGCGTGGAGGAACATCTGCGACTCAGCGACAGAAATTCCATACTGATGACGCAAATGGATGTTTAGATAATAAATGTGGTAGTCATAGGGTTTCGAATGCACATTTGTCCAATTTTACGTGTCTTGTGGTCGATTTTGGAAAAGTATTGAGTTCATCTGCCAACTAGCTCCAGCAAAATTCAAATGCTTCTTCTAGGGAAGACTATATTCCACAAATATTGACTGTTTTGTTAGAGACTCTTTGCGTTTAACATTTGACCTTTGTGGCCTTTTGTCTGTCATTCGTAAACAATAACTAAAACAATGTAACTACTCCGTCCACCAATCAGCACTTCTGACCTGATTCTGGACAGATTTTATGTCATCAGTATGGAATTTCTGTCGCTGAGTCACAGACGTTCCTCCTCGCACAATGTGCCTAGCGGCGAAGAGCGAGGAGAAACAGATGTTTTTGCAGGCTATGCATACTTCTTTAGCTGCAACAAGGGCTTGTTCCTTCTCTTTAGTATAACGATCCAGCTCTGCATGCTTGTGCTGAAATCGATCTTGTGCCTTGCTAAAAGCAGATCTCAGTTGTTCAACCTCTGCTTCCATTTCAGCCTCTTTAGCTCTGTGCATGCTCTGTTGATCTGTTAACTCCCAATCCTTCCGTTTCAGCTGTTTTTCCAAATCGTAAACAGTTGTTTCAGATCCTTCCAGATCGTCTTTAGTTTTTTCTCCACTGACTCTGACTAGCTCCAGCTCCTTTGTAAGCATTTTAACCTTAAAGTGCATGTTACAGGTTAAAATCAAATTCAGATTAAAATTTTTTAACTTACATGTAGGTTGATGCTCAATTTCCTTTGTCTCCCAGCCCTAATTCATGTATAATTAGGGCTGAGAGAAAAAGGAAATCAACCTAGGTTAAAAAATTTGTAACCTGAATTTAATTTTGACCTCTAACATACATATACATGTATGTTGATCATTTTCAAATTATGTGAAACTTTCAAAATCCAAACATTTATTATAATATTGTAGTGATATAATACTCTGCCGCAAGAAATGGTGATAGTACTCAAAATTAAAGTAAACAACAGTGTGTATTATCATAAACATTTTCAGTATCAATTGATATCTCTAGAATAAACATTGTCTCAGCATCATGAACAGTGGGGGGGGGGGGGGGATTTAGTTCTTTGAAAACTACATGTATGGGCATTCCTATACAGATTTTTTAAACCAAGGAAGGGCAACAACGTTAAAAAAAATTATTATTGAGTAGCAACCTACAGTATCTACAACTTCTCGTAGCTTAACATGTAAACGCAGTTGTATCCCTCCATATGCACACATATCTCTCTATTACACATGTAGTTTCTCCCAAAGATGGCAAACTTAATACAATCCTGCCTTACAAAACATTAATTTCTTTTTTTGTAACATGTATATTTAGCTCTGCTTTTCGGTGTCCATATTAGGGCAAAGTTAACCCATTCGCTCCTGGAGATTTTGCCGAAAAACGCGTTTTGAAGCTAGTCGAGTGGTTTTCTGGTCACTGTCGTGCTATAAAGAGCTAAAACTTACCACAAACCGGTCTACAGGTCGTACACTTGGCGGCCTTCTGATCCAGATGCAAAATATCAGCTTGCGAAGTTCGGGCATGCGCAGAAAGCAAAATTTCGACAGTTTTTGGGTTTAAAAGTGACACAGCAGTCTTGACTTTTACTTTTCGCTTTCTCTCCTCCCTTCTTTTTTCGCTTTTCTTGCCTCATTTTTTTTTTCTCTTGCTGGGCATTTAGTAGGCTTCATTTTGGTGGGAAGAGTTTTTAGGAAAGCTTTTAGGATCTTAGGATTAGGTGAAAGGAAAGGTAGGTGGGTAATGGAACAAGATTTTCATGGAGATTTTCAGGTCCTTGTCACGTGGTTTTTTGCTTCTTTCTCCGGTGTCCTTGACTGAATTGTGGTCATTCTGGTATGGTTTGAAAGATCTCTTCACTCTGCACAAGTTACCGAAGAAAGTTGTCCCTGACCGTTAAAACTGATGACGTCACAAAGGGTAGAAAGGACCTGGATCCGCACGGGCGGTTACGGGCGGTTCAGGGGCGAATGGGTTAATCAAAAAACCTAAAAATGGCCTTTTACCAACTTTTTCACCTGATTTTACTTGAAATAGACAGATTTGGTTGTTTTATGCTGAAAAGTGGATTTTTTTCAAAAAGCTTGGTACTTTGCTTAACCCATTCGCTCCTGGAGATTTTGCCGAAAAACGCGTTTTGAAGCTAGTCGAGTGGTTTTCTGGTCACTGTCGTGCTATAAAGAGCTAAAACTTACCACAAACCGGTCTACAGGTCGTACACTTGGCGGCCTTCTGATCCAGATGCAAAATATCAGCTTGCGAAGTTCGGGCATGCGCAGAAAGCAAAATTTCGACATAGTTTTTGGGTTTAAAAGTGACACAGCAGTCTTGACTTTTACTTTTCGCTTTCTCTCCTCCCTTCTTTTTTCGCTTTTCTTGCCTCATTTTTTTTTTCTCTTGCTGGGCATTTAGTAGGCTTCATTTTGGTGGGAAGAGTTTTTAGGAAAGCTTTTAGGATCTTAGGATTAGGTGAAAGGAAAGGTAGGTGGGTAATGGAACAAGATTTTCATGGAGATTTTCAGGTCCTTGTCACGTGGTTTTTTGCTTCTTTCTCCGGTGTCCTTGACTGAATTGTGGTCATTCTGGTATGGTTTGAAAGATCTCTTCACTCTGCACAAGTTACCGAAGAAAGTTGTCCCTGACCGTTAAAACTGATGACGTCACAAAGGGTAGAAAGGACCTGGATCCGCACGGGCGGTTACGGGCGGTTCAGGGGCGAATGGGTTAATCAAAAAACCTAAAAATGGCCTTTTACCAACTTTTTCACCTGATTTTACTTGAAATAGACAGATTTGGTTGTTTTATGCTGAAAAGTGGATTTTTTTCAAAAAGCTTGGTACTTTGCTTAACCCATTCGCTCCTGGAGATTTTGCCGAAAAACGCGTTTTGAAGCTAGTCGAGTGGTTTTCTGGTCACTGTCGTGCTATAAAGAGCTAAAACTTACCACAAACCGGTCTACAGGTCGTACACTTGGCGGCCTTCTGATCCAGATGCAAAATATCAGCTTGCGAAGTTCGGGCATGCGCAGAAAGCAAAATTTCGACATAGTTTTTGGGTTTAAAAGTGACACAGCAGTCTTGACTTTTACTTTTCGCTTTCTCTCCTCCCTTCTTTTTTCGCTTTTCTTGCCTCATTTTTTTTTTCTCTTGCTGGGCATTTAGTAGGCTTCATTTTGGTGGGAAGAGTTTTTAGGAAAGCTTTTAGGATCTTAGGATTAGGTGAAAGGAAAGGTAGGTGGGTAATGGAACAAGATTTTCATGGAGATTTTCAGGTCCTTGTCACGTGGTTTTTTGCTTCTTTCTCCGGTGTCCTTGACTGAATTGTGGTCATTCTGGTATGGTTTGAAAGATCTCTTCACTCTGCACAAGTTACCGAAGAAAGTTGTCCCTGACCGTTAAAACTGATGACGTCACAAAGGGTAGAAAGGACCTGGATCCGCACGGGCGGTTACGGGCGGTTCAGGGGCGAATGGGTTAATCAAAAAACCTAAAAATGGCCTTTTACCAACTTTTTCACCTGATTTTACTTGAAATAGACAGATTTGGTTGTTTTATGCTGAAAAGTGGATTTTTTTCAAAAAGCTTGGTACTTTGCTTAACCCATTCGCTCCTGGAGATTTTGCCGAAAAACGCGTTTTGAAGCTAGTCGAGTGGTTTTCTGGTCACTGTCGTGCTATAAAGAGCTAAAACTTACCACAAACCGGTCTACAGGTCGTACACTTGGCGGCCTTCTGATCCAGATGCAAAATATCAGCTTGCGAAGTTCGGGCATGCGCAGAAAGCAAAATTTCGACATAGTTTTTGGGTTTAAAAGTGACACAGCAGTCTTGACTTTTACTTTTCGCTTTCTCTCCTCCCTTCTTTTTTCGCTTTTCTTGCCTCATTTTTTTTTTCTCTTGCTGGGCATTTAGTAGGCTTCATTTTGGTGGGAAGAGTTTTTAGGAAAGCTTTTAGGATCTTAGGATTAGGTGAAAGGAAAGGTAGGTGGGTAATGGAACAAGATTTTCATGGAGATTTTCAGGTCCTTGTCACGTGGTTTTTTGCTTCTTTCTCCGGTGTCCTTGACTGAATTGTGGTCATTCTGGTATGGTTTGAAAGATCTCTTCACTCTGCACAAGTTACCGAAGAAAGTTGTCCCTGACCGTTAAAACTGATGACGTCACAAAGGGTAGAAAGGACCTGGATCCGCACGGGCGGTTACGGGCGGTTCAGGGGCGAATGGGTTAATCAAAAAACCTAAAAATGGCCTTTTACCAACTTTTTCACCTGATTTTACTTGAAATAGACAGATTTGGTTGTTTTATGCTGAAAAGTGGATTTTTTTCAAAAAGCTTGGTACTTTGCTTAACCCATTCGCTCCTGGAGATTTTGCCGAAAAACGCGTTTTGAAGCTAGTCGAGTGGTTTTCTGGTCACTGTCGTGCTATAAAGAGCTAAAACTTACCACAAACCGGTCTACAGGTCGTACACTTGGCGGCCTTCTGATCCAGATGCAAAATATCAGCTTGCGAAGTTCGGGCATGCGCAGAAAGCAAAATTTCGACATAGTTTTTGGGTTTAAAAGTGACACAGCAGTCTTGACTTTTACTTTTCGCTTTCTCTCCTCCCTTCTTTTTTCGCTTTTCTTGCCTCATTTTTTTTTTCTCTTGCTGGGCATTTAGTAGGCTTCATTTTGGTGGGAAGAGTTTTTAGGAAAGCTTTTAGGATCTTAGGATTAGGTGAAAGGAAAGGTAGGTGGGTAATGGAACAAGATTTTCATGGAGATTTTCAGGTCCTTGTCACGTGGTTTTTTGCTTCTTTCTCCGGTGTCCTTGACTGAATTGTGGTCATTCTGGTATGGTTTGAAAGATCTCTTCACTCTGCACAAGTTACCGAAGAAAGTTGTCCCTGACCGTTAAAACTGATGACGTCACAAAGGGTAGAAAGGACCTGGATCCGCACGGGCGGTTACGGGCGGTTCAGGGGCGAATGGGTTAATCAAAAAACCTAAAAATGGCCTTTTACCAACTTTTTCACCTGATTTTACTTGAAATAGACAGATTTGGTTGTTTTATGCTGAAAAGTGGATTTTTTTCAAAAAGCTTGGTACTTTGCTTAACCCATTCGCTCCTGGAGATTTTGCCGAAAAACGCGTTTTGAAGCTAGTCGAGTGGTTTTCTGGTCACTGTCGTGCTATAAAGAGCTAAAACTTACCACAAACCGGTCTACAGGTCGTACACTTGGCGGCCTTCTGATCCAGATGCAAAATATCAGCTTGCGAAGTTCGGGCATGCGCAGAAAGCAAAATTTCGACATAGTTTTTGGGTTTAAAAGTGACACAGCAGTCTTGACTTTTACTTTTCGCTTTCTCTCCTCCCTTCTTTTTTCGCTTTTCTTGCCTCATTTTTTTTTTCTCTTGCTGGGCATTTAGTAGGCTTCATTTTGGTGGGAAGAGTTTTTAGGAAAGCTTTTAGGATCTTAGGATTAGGTGAAAGGAAAGGTAGGTGGGTAATGGAACAAGATTTTCATGGAGATTTTCAGGTCCTTGTCACGTGGTTTTTTGCTTCTTTCTCCGGTGTCCTTGACTGAATTGTGGTCATTCTGGTATGGTTTGAAAGATCTCTTCACTCTGCACAAGTTACCGAAGAAAGTTGTCCCTGACCGTTAAAACTGATGACGTCACAAAGGGTAGAAAGGACCTGGATCCGCACGGGCGGTTACGGGCGGTTCAGGGGCGAATGGGTTAATCAAAAAACCTAAAAATGGCCTTTTACCAACTTTTTCACCTGATTTTACTTGAAATAGACAGATTTGGTTGTTTTATGCTGAAAAGTGGATTTTTTTCAAAAAGCTTGGTACTTTGCTTAACCCATTCGCTCCTGGAGATTTTGCCGAAAAACGCGTTTTGAAGCTAGTCGAGTGGTTTTCTGGTCACTGTCGTGCTATAAAGAGCTAAAACTTACCACAAACCGGTCTACAGGTCGTACACTTGGCGGCCTTCTGATCCAGATGCAAAATATCAGCTTGCGAAGTTCGGGCATGCGCAGAAAGCAAAATTTCGACATAGTTTTTGGGTTTAAAAGTGACACAGCAGTCTTGACTTTTACTTTTCGCTTTCTCTCCTCCCTTCTTTTTTCGCTTTTCTTGCCTCATTTTTTTTTTCTCTTGCTGGGCATTTAGTAGGCTTCATTTTGGTGGGAAGAGTTTTTAGGAAAGCTTTTAGGATCTTAGGATTAGGTGAAAGGAAAGGTAGGTGGGTAATGGAACAAGATTTTCATGGAGATTTTCAGGTCCTTGTCACGTGGTTTTTTGCTTCTTTCTCCGGTGTCCTTGACTGAATTGTGGTCATTCTGGTATGGTTTGAAAGATCTCTTCACTCTGCACAAGTTACCGAAGAAAGTTGTCCCTGACCGTTAAAACTGATGACGTCACAAAGGGTAGAAAGGACCTGGATCCGCACGGGCGGTTACGGGCGGTTCAGGGGCGAATGGGTTAATCAAAAAACCTAAAAATGGCCTTTTACCAACTTTTTCACCTGATTTTACTTGAAATAGACAGATTTGGTTGTTTTATGCTGAAAAGTGGATTTTTTTCAAAAAGCTTGGTACTTTGCTTAACCCATTCGCTCCTGGAGATTTTGCCGAAAAACGCGTTTTGAAGCTAGTCGAGTGGTTTTCTGGTCACTGTCGTGCTATAAAGAGCTAAAACTTACCACAAACCGGTCTACAGGTCGTACACTTGGCGGCCTTCTGATCCAGATGCAAAATATCAGCTTGCGAAGTTCGGGCATGCGCAGAAAGCAAAATTTCGACATAGTTTTTGGGTTTAAAAGTGACACAGCAGTCTTGACTTTTACTTTTCGCTTTCTCTCCTCCCTTCTTTTTTCGCTTTTCTTGCCTCATTTTTTTTTTCTCTTGCTGGGCATTTAGTAGGCTTCATTTTGGTGGGAAGAGTTTTTAGGAAAGCTTTTAGGATCTTAGGATTAGGTGAAAGGAAAGGTAGGTGGGTAATGGAACAAGATTTTCATGGAGATTTTCAGGTCCTTGTCACGTGGTTTTTTGCTTCTTTCTCCGGTGTCCTTGACTGAATTGTGGTCATTCTGGTATGGTTTGAAAGATCTCTTCACTCTGCACAAGTTACCGAAGAAAGTTGTCCCTGACCGTTAAAACTGATGACGTCACAAAGGGTAGAAAGGACCTGGATCCGCACGGGCGGTTACGGGCGGTTCAGGGGCGAATGGGTTAATCAAAAAACCTAAAAATGGCCTTTTACCAACTTTTTCACCTGATTTTACTTGAAATAGACAGATTTGGTTGTTTTATGCTGAAAAGTGGATTTTTTTCAAAAAGCTTGGTACTTTGCTTAACCCATTCGCTCCTGGAGATTTTGCCGAAAAACGCGTTTTGAAGCTAGTCGAGTGGTTTTCTGGTCACTGTCGTGCTATAAAGAGCTAAAACTTACCACAAACCGGTCTACAGGTCGTACACTTGGCGGCCTTCTGATCCAGATGCAAAATATCAGCTTGCGAAGTTCGGGCATGCGCAGAAAGCAAAATTTCGACATAGTTTTTGGGTTTAAAAGTGACACAGCAGTCTTGACTTTTACTTTTCGCTTTCTCTCCTCCCTTCTTTTTTCGCTTTTCTTGCCTCATTTTTTTTTTCTCTTGCTGGGCATTTAGTAGGCTTCATTTTGGTGGGAAGAGTTTTTAGGAAAGCTTTTAGGATCTTAGGATTAGGTGAAAGGAAAGGTAGGTGGGTAATGGAACAAGATTTTCATGGAGATTTTCAGGTCCTTGTCACGTGGTTTTTTGCTTCTTTCTCCGGTGTCCTTGACTGAATTGTGGTCATTCTGGTATGGTTTGAAAGATCTCTTCACTCTGCACAAGTTACCGAAGAAAGTTGTCCCTGACCGTTAAAACTGATGACGTCACAAAGGGTAGAAAGGACCTGGATCCGCACGGGCGGTTACGGGCGGTTCAGGGGCGAATGGGTTAATCAAAAAACCTAAAAATGGCCTTTTACCAACTTTTTCACCTGATTTTACTTGAAATAGACAGATTTGGTTGTTTTATGCTGAAAAGTGGATTTTTTTCAAAAAGCTTGGTACTTTGCTTAACCCATTCGCTCCTGGAGATTTTGCCGAAAAACGCGTTTTGAAGCTAGTCGAGTGGTTTTCTGGTCACTGTCGTGCTATAAAGAGCTAAAACTTACCACAAACCGGTCTACAGGTCGTACACTTGGCGGCCTTCTGATCCAGATGCAAAATATCAGCTTGCGAAGTTCGGGCATGCGCAGAAAGCAAAATTTCGACATAGTTTTTGGGTTTAAAAGTGACACAGCAGTCTTGACTTTTACTTTTCGCTTTCTCTCCTCCCTTCTTTTTTCGCTTTTCTTGCCTCATTTTTTTTTTCTCTTGCTGGGCATTTAGTAGGCTTCATTTTGGTGGGAAGAGTTTTTAGGAAAGCTTTTAGGATCTTAGGATTAGGTGAAAGGAAAGGTAGGTGGGTAATGGAACAAGATTTTCATGGAGATTTTCAGGTCCTTGTCACGTGGTTTTTTGCTTCTTTCTCCGGTGTCCTTGACTGAATTGTGGTCATTCTGGTATGGTTTGAAAGATCTCTTCACTCTGCACAAGTTACCGAAGAAAGTTGTCCCTGACCGTTAAAACTGATGACGTCACAAAGGGTAGAAAGGACCTGGATCCGCACGGGCGGTTACGGGCGGTTCAGGGGCGAATGGGTTAATCAAAAAACCTAAAAATGGCCTTTTACCAACTTTTTCACCTGATTTTACTTGAAATAGACAGATTTGGTTGTTTTATGCTGAAAAGTGGATTTTTTTCAAAAAGCTTGGTACTTTGCTTAACCCATTCGCTCCTGGAGATTTTGCCGAAAAACGCGTTTTGAAGCTAGTCGAGTGGTTTTCTGGTCACTGTCGTGCTATAAAGAGCTAAAACTTACCACAAACCGGTCTACAGGTCGTACACTTGGCGGCCTTCTGATCCAGATGCAAAATATCAGCTTGCGAAGTTCGGGCATGCGCAGAAAGCAAAATTTCGACATAGTTTTTGGGTTTAAAAGTGACACAGCAGTCTTGACTTTTACTTTTCGCTTTCTCTCCTCCCTTCTTTTTTCGCTTTTCTTGCCTCATTTTTTTTTTCTCTTGCTGGGCATTTAGTAGGCTTCATTTTGGTGGGAAGAGTTTTTAGGAAAGCTTTTAGGATCTTAGGATTAGGTGAAAGGAAAGGTAGGTGGGTAATGGAACAAGATTTTCATGGAGATTTTCAGGTCCTTGTCACGTGGTTTTTTGCTTCTTTCTCCGGTGTCCTTGACTGAATTGTGGTCATTCTGGTATGGTTTGAAAGATCTCTTCACTCTGCACAAGTTACCGAAGAAAGTTGTCCCTGACCGTTAAAACTGATGACGTCACAAAGGGTAGAAAGGACCTGGATCCGCACGGGCGGTTACGGGCGGTTCAGGGGCGAATGGGTTAATCAAAAAACCTAAAAATGGCCTTTTACCAACTTTTTCACCTGATTTTACTTGAAATAGACAGATTTGGTTGTTTTATGCTGAAAAGTGGATTTTTTTCAAAAAGCTTGGTACTTTGCTTAACCCATTCGCTCCTGGAGATTTTGCCGAAAAACGCGTTTTGAAGCTAGTCGAGTGGTTTTCTGGTCACTGTCGTGCTATAAAGAGCTAAAACTTACCACAAACCGGTCTACAGGTCGTACACTTGGCGGCCTTCTGATCCAGATGCAAAATATCAGCTTGCGAAGTTCGGGCATGCGCAGAAAGCAAAATTTCGACATAGTTTTTGGGTTTAAAAGTGACACAGCAGTCTTGACTTTTACTTTTCGCTTTCTCTCCTCCCTTCTTTTTTCGCTTTTCTTGCCTCATTTTTTTTTTCTCTTGCTGGGCATTTAGTAGGCTTCATTTTGGTGGGAAGAGTTTTTAGGAAAGCTTTTAGGATCTTAGGATTAGGTGAAAGGAAAGGTAGGTGGGTAATGGAACAAGATTTTCATGGAGATTTTCAGGTCCTTGTCACGTGGTTTTTTGCTTCTTTCTCCGGTGTCCTTGACTGAATTGTGGTCATTCTGGTATGGTTTGAAAGATCTCTTCACTCTGCACAAGTTACCGAAGAAAGTTGTCCCTGACCGTTAAAACTGATGACGTCACAAAGGGTAGAAAGGACCTGGATCCGCACGGGCGGTTACGGGCGGTTCAGGGGCGAATGGGTTAATCAAAAAACCTAAAAATGGCCTTTTACCAACTTTTTCACCTGATTTTACTTGAAATAGACAGATTTGGTTGTTTTATGCTGAAAAGTGGATTTTTTTCAAAAAGCTTGGTACTTTGCTTAACCCATTCGCTCCTGGAGATTTTGCCGAAAAACGCGTTTTGAAGCTAGTCGAGTGGTTTTCTGGTCACTGTCGTGCTATAAAGAGCTAAAACTTACCACAAACCGGTCTACAGGTCGTACACTTGGCGGCCTTCTGATCCAGATGCAAAATATCAGCTTGCGAAGTTCGGGCATGCGCAGAAAGCAAAATTTCGACATAGTTTTTGGGTTTAAAAGTGACACAGCAGTCTTGACTTTTACTTTTCGCTTTCTCTCCTCCCTTCTTTTTTCGCTTTTCTTGCCTCATTTTTTTTTTCTCTTGCTGGGCATTTAGTAGGCTTCATTTTGGTGGGAAGAGTTTTTAGGAAAGCTTTTAGGATCTTAGGATTAGGTGAAAGGAAAGGTAGGTGGGTAATGGAACAAGATTTTCATGGAGATTTTCAGGTCCTTGTCACGTGGTTTTTTGCTTCTTTCTCCGGTGTCCTTGACTGAATTGTGGTCATTCTGGTATGGTTTGAAAGATCTCTTCACTCTGCACAAGTTACCGAAGAAAGTTGTCCCTGACCGTTAAAACTGATGACGTCACAAAGGGTAGAAAGGACCTGGATCCGCACGGGCGGTTACGGGCGGTTCAGGGGCGAATGGGTTAATCAAAAAACCTAAAAATGGCCTTTTACCAACTTTTTCACCTGATTTTACTTGAAATAGACAGATTTGGTTGTTTTATGCTGAAAAGTGGATTTTTTTCAAAAAGCTTGGTACTTTGCTTAACCCATTCGCTCCTGGAGATTTTGCCGAAAAACGCGTTTTGAAGCTAGTCGAGTGGTTTTCTGGTCACTGTCGTGCTATAAAGAGCTAAAACTTACCACAAACCGGTCTACAGGTCGTACACTTGGCGGCCTTCTGATCCAGATGCAAAATATCAGCTTGCGAAGTTCGGGCATGCGCAGAAAGCAAAATTTCGACAGTTTTTGGGTTTAAAAGTGACACAGCAGTCTTGACTTTTACTTTTCGCTTTCTCTCCTCCCTTCTTTTTTCGCTTTTCTTGCCTCATTTTTTTTTTCTCTTGCTGGGCATTTAGTAGGCTTCATTTTGGTGGGAAGAGTTTTTAGGAAAGCTTTTAGGATCTTAGGATTAGGTGAAAGGAAAGGTAGGTGGGTAATGGAACAAGATTTTCATGGAGATTTTCAGGTCCTTGTCACGTGGTTTTTTGCTTCTTTCTCCGGTGTCCTTGACTGAATTGTGGTCATTCTGGTATGGTTTGAAAGATCTCTTCACTCTGCACAAGTTACCGAAGAAAGTTGTCCCTGACCGTTAAAACTGATGACGTCACAAAGGGTAGAAAGGACCTGGATCCGCACGGGCGGTTACGGGCGGTTCAGGGGCGAATGGGTTAATCAAAAAACCTAAAAATGGCCTTTTACCAACTTTTTCACCTGATTTTACTTGAAATAGACAGATTTGGTTGTTTTATGCTGAAAAGTGGATTTTTTTCAAAAAGCTTGGTACTTTGCTTAACCCATTCGCTCCTGGAGATTTTGCCGAAAAACGCGTTTTGAAGCTAGTCGAGTGGTTTTCTGGTCACTGTCGTGCTATAAAGAGCTAAAACTTACCACAAACCGGTCTACAGGTCGTACACTTGGCGGCCTTCTGATCCAGATGCAAAATATCAGCTTGCGAAGTTCGGGCATGCGCAGAAAGCAAAATTTCGACATAGTTTTTGGGTTTAAAAGTGACACAGCAGTCTTGACTTTTACTTTTCGCTTTCTCTCCTCCCTTCTTTTTTCGCTTTTCTTGCCTCATTTTTTTTTTCTCTTGCTGGGCATTTAGTAGGCTTCATTTTGGTGGGAAGAGTTTTTAGGAAAGCTTTTAGGATCTTAGGATTAGGTGAAAGGAAAGGTAGGTGGGTAATGGAACAAGATTTTCATGGAGATTTTCAGGTCCTTGTCACGTGGTTTTTTGCTTCTTTCTCCGGTGTCCTTGACTGAATTGTGGTCATTCTGGTATGGTTTGAAAGATCTCTTCACTCTGCACAAGTTACCGAAGAAAGTTGTCCCTGACCGTTAAAACTGATGACGTCACAAAGGGTAGAAAGGACCTGGATCCGCACGGGCGGTTACGGGCGGTTCAGGGGCGAATGGGTTAATCAAAAAACCTAAAAATGGCCTTTTACCAACTTTTTCACCTGATTTTACTTGAAATAGACAGATTTGGTTGTTTTATGCTGAAAAGTGGATTTTTTTCAAAAAGCTTGGTACTTTGCTTAACCCATTCGCTCCTGGAGATTTTGCCGAAAAACGCGTTTTGAAGCTAGTCGAGTGGTTTTCTGGTCACTGTCGTGCTATAAAGAGCTAAAACTTACCACAAACCGGTCTACAGGTCGTACACTTGGCGGCCTTCTGATCCAGATGCAAAATATCAGCTTGCGAAGTTCGGGCATGCGCAGAAAGCAAAATTTCGACATAGTTTTTGGGTTTAAAAGTGACACAGCAGTCTTGACTTTTACTTTTCGCTTTCTCTCCTCCCTTCTTTTTTCGCTTTTCTTGCCTCATTTTTTTTTTCTCTTGCTGGGCATTTAGTAGGCTTCATTTTGGTGGGAAGAGTTTTTAGGAAAGCTTTTAGGATCTTAGGATTAGGTGAAAGGAAAGGTAGGTGGGTAATGGAACAAGATTTTCATGGAGATTTTCAGGTCCTTGTCACGTGGTTTTTTGCTTCTTTCTCCGGTGTCCTTGACTGAATTGTGGTCATTCTGGTATGGTTTGAAAGATCTCTTCACTCTGCACAAGTTACCGAAGAAAGTTGTCCCTGACCGTTAAAACTGATGACGTCACAAAGGGTAGAAAGGACCTGGATCCGCACGGGCGGTTACGGGCGGTTCAGGGGCGAATGGGTTAATACAATCCTGCCTTACAAAACATTAATTCCTTTTTCTGTAATATGTTTATTTAGCTCTGCTTTTCGGTGTCCATATTAAGGGCTCTTATGTCCCAGCCAGGATGAAAAGGTTGAGTGAGTGAGTGAGTGATATTAAGGGGCTTTGGCTATATACAGCTACTGGTATATTTCCCTTCATTGGACCTGGGTCCGCACAATTTACCAACGCTAAAAGATGAACGTACATGTAGCTGTCTTTTAAACTAACTATGTTACAATCCAACTCATTTTTAGGTTGAGCCTACCTTTAGTTCACTGGCTAGTAAGGAGTTACTTAAGTCATCTGCCTTTTTTCTAAACTCATGCTCTCTCTTGCGCAGAGCATCATCAAACCCTGCCATTAGTTCCTGTCTCTGTGACTCCACATCTTCTTCAGCTGCCCTGCAAGTAATGGGATAACTTATCAAAACAAACCTTCAAAGTGTATTTGTGAAAAAAACCAACAGTAAACTGTAACAGTTAAGAACTGCAGTTATTGATACTTGACAATGCTTGTACAGATGAGACTTGTATTCAGTTCCTTATTGTTGAGTTTTTGTGTGTGTGTGTTGCTGTAATATTGGCAAAGGAAGTGGTTCAAAAACTGTGCTTGTTAAATGAATCTCTTTCCTCGGGTAAGGCCTACTGTCCAAACTAAGCTTGAAAAATAATACACTGTACCTCAGTTGAATCTGTAATTCTCTTTTGAAAGACTCAAACTCTTCTCGCTCTTTGTTGACCTCATTCTCTTTGACGAGCCTAAACTGGTTCAATTCCTGTTGGTGTTCTCTCAAGCGCTGTCAATAAAGGTTTTACATACATGTACATGAACACTGTAAGTTGTCTAAAGCCAACATCCTGTTTAATTTTAACTGAGTCATGCTACAGTTGTATTTTAAGCACTCCATCGTGAAAAATTAACAATTTGGATAGGATAAATTTGTTTTATTTGAAACTATTCTGAATTTTAGTATACATGTAATTATGGCTAAAATTGGTGAAAAGATGTGGATCACGGAGATCCCTCCTGCTGTAACTGACCCGTACTGAGCTCCTCAATAGTTTATTCCATGATCCTTTGCCAACTGCTGCCCAACTGTCTCTGGGCCATGCTTTTTATGAAATGACTGTTTCGGTCCAAGCATTACTGACTGATGCAATGAATTTAAACAAAATACAAATGTACAGACCCGTGAACACAGTGTTTCTCTATTGCAGTGTTCTCCCTAGGTACTTAAGCAGTGCTGAATCCAGACCTCGAGATAAAGTCTCCAAAAAAATTTTTTGGGTCAAAAAATAAGGGGGAGGAGGCTGGGCCCCCGGGGCCCCTCCCCTGGATCTGCCACTGTTAAGGATAGGTGGACCATCTGGCTTTATTCACTGGAAAATTGTTGCTGCCTTGCCTAAATACCAAAGATTTAACTGAATGGAAGCTTATGTTGACATTTAGAGCTAGGTATTTTAAAGACAAAATCACTCAGGGGAGGGAATAAACCATTGTCTGGTGTCTTTATTTGTGTATATTCACGAGAGATATTGGCTATAAAAGAGTTTTATTGTTGGAAGAATATGTTCAAACATGTGATGCATTCATTTTGTTGAATGGCCCATTAAAGAACTTTAACAATGGAGTACTAAAGGAAATTCCTTCCGCTTGCAGTCTACCCAAGATGCCCGCAACAAAGACGATGGTATCAGTACTCCACAAAGAACTAGAATACCAAGTGGAAAAGCTCAAGTACAAGAAGTTTTAGGTCATGCAGCTGAAGATCAGTATGAAATCCGAACTTCCAGTTGGTAAATAAACCATCCTGGATTAGTCCACACAAAGTTTTACGGTTGTGATTGAGTAAAAAAGTCTATCATTTATTAGAACAATTTGGGAAGGGGAGGGATGGGGAGGGGTGGGGAGGCATGGAGGCTTAACAGAGAGGGAAGGCTTATTCACTTTCTTCCCGTGAAAAGGGGGAGGGGGCATATTGGAGGAAGTGGGCTTTTTTGAGAGGGGAGGGCTTAATAGAGGATTTATGGTAGTGCGTTATTGTGAAATCTGATACCTGTTGGTAGTGCCTTTGCAGCTCTTCCTTAGCTTTCTCTCCATGTAATAGTTTGACTTTGAGCTCATCCAGCTGAATTTTCAGGTCACTAACTTCACCATCTCTTGCACTGTTAATATTTCTCACTTGCAAAAACAGTGCATCATATCTCTGAAGTTCTTGGTCTCTTTCTTCTAGGGAGAGTTGAAAAAACTGACCCCCACTCCGCGGACTACCCACTGACCCCACTCCGCGGACTACTCTACGGACTACTCCGCGGACTACTCTACGGACTAGTCCGCGGACTACCATGCGGACTACCCTAACTAATCAACCAAATTTACTTTCACGGAGAAAAGAGTTAGAAGAAGCGTACCTGCCTACAAGATCACACTTGATAAACAGCCGCCATCTTGATTTTCGCCATTTTACTCGACCCAGCTCTCCTTTAGCCTCGCCCCAGTCTTCATCGGCCACAAGTCAGAGCACGCCGTTCAGCCAATCGATGACCACTATTGGCGCTGGTAACAGTTTTTGTTATATTCAGCTTAAAAATGTTTTTAAGAACTTACTTATAGCCGTGCTTGGAAGTCACCATATTTTTGGATTCACCTGGCCCACAAGGCCCTTGGAGACGTATTCTCCTACGTAGGGCACGCAGTCGTTATTTGGATCGTCACGCGAGGTTTGGAGAGAAGCGTTGCGTGACGATCCAAGAACGGAAGCTGCAATGGACGTAGCAATGAAGAAGAAGGGCTGGGTCGAGTAAAATGGCGAAAATCAAGATGGCGGCTGTTTATCAAGTGTGATCTTGTAGGCAGGTACGCTTCTTCTAACTCTTTTCTCCGTGAAAGTAAATTTGGTTGATTAGTTAGGGTAGTCCGCATGGTAGTCCGCGGACTAGTCCGTAGAGTAGTCCGCGGAGTAGTCCGTAGAGTAGTCCGCGGAGTGGGGTCAGTGGGTAGTCCGCGGAGTGGGGGTCAGTTTTTTCAACTCTCCCCTTTCTTCTAACAGTTTCAAATTGTGTTCGAAATCCTCTTTCAACTTCCTAAATCGGACTTTTTCGTTGGAGAGCTGCCTCTCTTTTTCCTTCAGAGCACTTTGTAGCGATTTGATCTGGAGTTCTTGCGCTTCTCTCCACTCGTTTTCTTTCTGTTGAACGAGTTCCTGCAAAGTGGCCGTTTCGAAGCCAGCCATAAATGAAAACTTTCAATGTCTAGCACAGTGATTGTGACATCTGTAGCACTTACATTCGCACGAGGGATCATAGTAATAAATGAGATTGTTAGGAGCTACATAACAGCTGTGATATCTCCAGCTGAACTCAGCAAAATTCTTAAAAACCATGGACACAGACTGTCAAATGAAAACTGCCGCCATTGCTACTATTCACCCCAGACCTCCCAGCCACGCGGCCAAAAGAGAGGCGGCCTCGTTCCCAAAGTCTCGCTTCTTTTTTTGTCGACCCTAACCTGCGATCAGGCCTTTTTTTTTTCAAGGGCGGACGAGGCGAGAGGAGAAAAAAAATAACGCTCTCTTCCCGTGAGAGACATAAAGGGATAATAGGGAGAGGGCATGATCTTAGGCTAGGTCGACCCCAACGTGAGGGTCTCAATGGGGTGGTGTCTTTTACGATTATCGCTAAAGGTTTGGCTCTTTTTCGGCTATCGGTTAATTTTTTTCAGTTACGGTTAAAAAGAGTTAAAAATCAATTTCCTTTGTTTTAAAGAGTTACATGCAAATAGTAATAAACCTATATTTAAAGCCTTCTTAGGATCATCTCCGGATGAAATTAGTTATTCTTTTGATAAATTTTAATATTTGATAGATCATACTTTTAAAGTACAGTCGAACCTCCATGTGTGATCACCTCTCGTAAGCGACCAGCTCCCATAAGCGACCGCCAATCCAACACACCAACATTTTCCCCGTCAAAGCCTTACAGTTGACCACCGACCACCTCCTGTAAGCGACTAAGACCACTTTTTGGGCCTAAAAGTTTAATTATTTCCCAATGTTTTTAACCTCTTGTAAGCAACCACTTGACACATTCTCTGATCTCTGTGTTCGCTGTGTGCACTATGCTACTTATTAGAATATATGAAGAACTTTAGTAACAACATGGAACTACACATGGCGTCACTTACAAATTGCATTCAATAAATTATCTTCTCTAAAGTAGATGTGCCCGGACCTTTCCTCGGAAGAGGCCCTCCGTGGTTCCTTCCGTAAGGCCGTAAGCGACCACTAAGTCTTTGCATGTTTGGTGGTCGCTTACGGGAGGTTCGACTGTTTTCCACTTTAAATATTACTTTAGGCATAGAAATGTTAACTACGAAAAAGAAGATCAAGACGTTTGTCTTCTTTTACATCTTGGCTTGATTACCTTTTCTTTGGTGCTACTGATTCGTTGTTGGTGTTGATTTTTTGCCATGCACCGGTACCCTCTCCTCTTTTTACTCAGTATACGTACCAGGATAGGGTTTTTGAAGAACAGACTACAGGTACAACATGAACTGAAAAACGACGAGCAAATAGATTGAGAACTCGAATTAAAAACTTTCTGTGTGACTGTCACATTTACAAGCGCCTGAGCCAAGCTGAGGAGTATCGCTTTGAAGATCTTTGAATATAAGAGTTTTCTCATTCTCTTAAAATGGTATGCGCTCTTTGTTTATAAAATCAAATGAAAAAAAATTTAAGCTATTGTCAGTCAAGAAGGGGGGCATTGGGGTCTATGAAAAAACCGAAAACCGTTCCAAAAATTACCCTAAACCGAAAAACTGCGATAGATTGATCACAACCGAAAACCGAATACAAAACCATCACAACCGAAGATTTATACAGCTCAATTTTCAAAACGGCCCAGTGACCGGCATTATTTCTCCAGACAGACAAAAGTTTTTTAGTCTCGCTCAAGATCGAAAGCGACTGGAAACCAAAAACATCGGCTGAGACAAGCGATTCCCTGTCTGTGTAGGCAACCAGCTCATTGTTTCGTACAATATTACAGGCAAATTATTTGCATCGCGTTTTGCAAACTTCGAAGGAATTTTAGGTTTTTCTGTTTTGTCAATCATCTTAGCGGACCTCTTTGGCAACAGATGTTCATTTCAAAGAGAGTCAAAAGGTCATGGTTTGTAATTTGAGATTGGTGGATTGTTTCGAGCAATTATCGACTTGTCTGCTGCGGTTCTGATCTTTCTTATGAAATGCAGTGCTGTCAACTCTCCCGGATAATCCGAGAAACTCCAGATCTTGGACTGTTGCTCCCGGTATCCAGATTAGAGTCTGATATCTCCCGGGTAATCGCCAAAGTTGCTATTTCTTGTAGACTCGACTTTCCGACCATAAACTTTCAAGTATTTTGCGTTGTTTGAGCTACTGTAACATGAAACGTTTCCCCATAAATTCTGGTATGCCACTGTAATTTAAGCGATAATGTGCTAAATATGAACTGTTTATGTGCTACATACGTCGATCGGAATCAGCGAGCATTTTTGGCACAAATGAGGTCATTTGTCGTATCAATTCTCAATATTTGATGACGTGGGAAGTTGACAGCCCTGGAAATGTCTTCTTCGGCCTAACTTGTAACAGTCAAAGTCTACCTCCTTCCCTTGACAAAAATACCATCGCAATTTCCTTTGCTATTTTGAACAGTCAAGAGTTATTCTCAGTTTCGTTTTTGCGGCAAATTACGTTGTGATTTGGAAACCCTAAATCCCTTCAGAGTTTGCAAAACGCACAGCGCGATACAACGAATTTTGCTGTAAACAAAGAAACTCTAGGAACCTTCGCCCCAAGACATTGGGGGATATGTCGTATAATTCCTTCAAAGCAGGCCGATCTTGAAAGATGGCCTAGATATGGAATCTAGAAGAACGCCACCTTCGAAAGCATTTTAACCCGCGAGCTCGCGCGAATCTGCCCTTGCAAATTTTAACAATTTGACATGTTTACGCGAGGTGGGCGGGCTAGTGGGCAAATTGAGGTATTTAAAAGGATGCCACAGGCTCTCCCCTTCTCCCTTCCCGCCGTTTTTCGCTCACTCACGTTTTCGCTGCTCCCGTGCTTCTTTCGCTTCTCGTTCGCTTTTTCCGCTCATCTACACTGACCGAGAGCCTGGCACGGCCTATTGTAAACCTCAATGAAAAATCCAGAATCCCACATTGCAATTTGACCTGGATTGACAGTAAAATAGACACATATAAAATAGCCTAACATCCGGACTGCGGAGAGACTCAGAGAGGAATCTAACCTGCTTTTTTTTGCCAAAAAACCGGGTGCTAAAAAACCGAAAAATCGGAAACCGCAACGGCCAACAAAACCTAAAAACCGAAGTTTTTCAGTACAAAAACCGAAAAACCGAACCAAAAAAACCAAAAATCTCAACGTCACCCTCGTAAGGGATGAAAAGAATCATTCCTGATAACAGACATAACAGTTCATTTGAAAAAGATCGTGAAAAAGCAAAGGCAGACGCGTTAGCGTACGGAGTCAAAGAAGCCGCCAAAAAAAGAAACGCAACCGGTCATAGGTGAGTTTAGCAACTTCCTTGAAATTAACAAATCTAGCTATGAAACAAATGCTTTTTTACGGTTAACTCTTTTAACCCTAATTACGGCTAACGGTTAAAATTTTTCAATTTTTACGGCTATCGACTAAATTTTTGGGCGTTTTACGCCTATCGGTTAACCCCATTGAGACCCTCCAACGTGTGTGTCGGTCTCTAGGGGGAGAGAGGACTTTTGAGTCTCGGATCCAAAAAGTCTGGAATTTCATGATCAGCAACCCAGGAATCTGGAATCCCAATCCTTAAAACGTTTTGAATATGGAAAAATAAGTCCTAAGTCGCATTACGCACTGCCTACTCTTTATAGCTTGGTTATTACAATTCTCGACAACTTTTATTTCAATTTACGACAGGTACATAGAGGATGAAGAGGAGGTTTTTATATCTACAAGAAAATAAATAACATTTTCTTAAAGTTCAATTAGGAAGTTATATACATTTTTCGTAGGGTAGCATTTTGAGGTTAAATTTGACCAGCATTTCGTGCAGCGAGTTCTACGATCACGATTGCCTTCAAACTTGCAGATATAAAACTAGAGATTTCTGAGGCTTGTTTGATAAAGGTAGGGAAAAATCTGTCGTGGGACTTCGAAGTTTGTATACATTTTTCGTAAAAATGCGGTTTTAAATATATGCCGATATTTCAAAGATTTTTACATCTACAAGAAAATAAATAACATTTTCTTAAAGTTCCATTATGATTTATTAAGTATGCTAAAAATCATAGAAATCGGTTGAATCTTTCATTCTGAAAAACGCAAAGCAAAAACATAACCAGCACGCATATAAGTAGGTTCGGGCCACCTTTTTATTTTGACTTCATTCAAACCAAATCTCATGATTTTTTCAAACTAACGATAATAGGCAAAGAAAGAATGATGATACCAAGAATAATATAGAAAAATAGCCACAGAAATTTCAGGTCCAAACCAGGTGGCCCCAATAACCAAAAGAAAACATATGCAATAATGAATCTTCCGAAGACTAGAGCTTGATTATGAAGTTCGGCATATACATAGTTTTATATATAATGTACATTTCTGTCTTTTGAAGCAACTTTTGGCCAACGGACGTCAATAGAAGATTGCCCTAAATGTTGGCGCTTTAATTCAGCCCTCCATCGAAGAGGTTTCTTTGAGTGCTGTTCAGAATCTTTTTTACGAATATGGAATATACGGAATTTAATATACATTGTATATTTTTGTCTTCTGTAGCAACTTTTGGGAAACAGATGTCAAGTTGGGGGTTATATTCGAGATTCAAGTCTTGTAGGGAAGATTACCACCGACCATGGGCAAATTGTTTAAATAAATAATAGATAAGTTTTTTGAATTCCATAAATATATCTGTTTGCGTCTTTGTTACGTTCAATTTTTATCTCTTCTTAGCTAGAACTGACGGGCCCAAGATGGATTTCTCTGCGGAGAAGCAACTGGCGGACATGTTGAAAGAATTAAAGTGAAGAAGTAAAGAGAAAGTCATTCTGGAGACAGGAGTTTTCGTGCTTATTTTGTTGTTTTTGTTTGTTGGAAACCTCTTAACACTCCTGGTTGTGATATTAAACCCTCGGATGCGAACAATTCCGAACATGTTCGTAACATCACTCGCTGTTTCGGACTTATCGTTTGATGTTTTCATGGTATGTCCCTTGGGTGTTCCTGTATCACTGTTACCTCAATGGCCTTTTGATCATACAACCTGTCAATATCAAGGCTACATAACTATCGCCTTGAGTGTTGCATCGATTCACACAATGGCCTTAATGGCGGTGAACAGATATTTTAGAATCGTCAAACCATCGAAATACCGCAGCTACTTCACCAAAAAGAAAGCCATGGTCATGATCTTTGTGGCGTAGCTCTATTCCATATGAGTTCCGTTTCCCTACGTCCTCAGTGGGCACAAAATGATTTTTCAGCCGGCCAAGTTCATCTGCTTTCTCCACATTGACACCACTGCACTGAGCTCCTTCGAGACAATTTTCAATGGAATTCCATCTTGCATCATTTAGAATTTTCAAGACAGTTCGCAGTCACAACAATAACCTTCATCTCTCCGGTAGTGGAATTAACGCTGTAAACGTGGAGGAAGTCAAGGTGGCGCGCACGCTATTTGTGACAGTAGTGTTTTTTACTTTGTGTTGGGTTCCGGTTGTGGTAATTGACCTTGTGGACGTAATACGCGGAAGTTGGACCTTTCCTCATGAGGCTTACATAGCATACAGCGTTTTGGCAACTTTAAGTACTGCTTTGAATCCTTTGATTTATGGCGTGCTAAACAGGAATTTCCGTAGAGAATATCTGAAGTTGCTACGCTGTAGGAAATTGCCGCCGGTCCACAAGCTGTTGTAGTACCATCGGTGGTGGGAGGAACGAAACGCCGTGGGCGTGGGCGTCGTGTTGACCCGATGAACGTATGGCATCGTCTTGATTTGAAATCCGTTTTGTGTTTTGAGTAGAACAGAAATATTTCAACTTTATCACAACTTCTTTATCAAGCGAGTGGTTGACTTAGCCATCGGTCACTTTAACCGGCGCCGTATGTAGGAGGTCGTCCACGCCCTCATCCGCGTTCAGTGTTGGACTTAATTCCTTAACTCGGCGTTTGTCCTAATGACCCTCTATCAAGGTTAATTTTTTGACATCTTCTGTCCTGATTTCACGTTAAGTAGCCTTACAGTTTTGCAACTCTTGAGCTGAGGTGGAGGGCGTCTTTTGTCATGTGCAACCAGTGCGTTACACCAATCTACTTCTCTTTTCTAGAAGAGTGCGGTTTTTTCGATAACTTATTAAATTTTTCAGTCCTCGAACGCAGTGCTTATTTGAGGGCGGCGTTTATTTGAAAGTTAGACACAACAAAGAATTGTTTTAGTATAGGTAATAGCATGATTTGTAGTGATATTTGGCATAAATACCACGAGTGATATTTCAAAATTGTTATACAAAATCTCACGAGCCGTTAGGCGAGTGAAATCTGAGACAATTTTGAAATATCATGAGTGGTATTTATGCCTAATATCACATACAAATCATCCTATTATTTGTTTATACTACTACCCGCAAAAGGTTTGTAATTTTCGCCTGCAGGTATTTCAAATTAAGCTGAAATACCACTGCTCTAAGCCAATCAAATTGCAGAAATTTCTCATGTAGTAGTATAACTACGGTTTTATTAGAATTAACGTCTTTTAATTTTAATTATATCAGGGCCGCCAGGCTTATTTACTATTTTGTCCCAAATGCGACGCTTATTCAAAAGCGGCGCTTATTGGAGTAAATGCGGTACAGTCAAACCCCGCTTAATGCGGAAACCTCATTATTACGGACAGTTTGCTTTGTCCCTGGGGAAAGAAAGCCCTTACATTTTCTCTAAATTCAACCCGCTTTATACAGACACCCCTTTAAAGGAGCTGTGTCATGAAATTCAGACAAATTATGTAATTACAAAATGCCCCTGAAATTAAGAGAAACATAAAAATAACCGGATGGGTAAAACTGAAGAAGATTGAAATGGATTGAAATTAGGGTTTTTGAAAACTGTTCAGCCTAACAGTTTTTCAAAGTTGATCCCTGCTGCTTGCAACTTCAAAAATAATGCTCAAGAGACATATTTGTTTGTCTCGGATCTCTGATTTTGTCATTTACATGTAATTTCTTTGCTTACTTTAAGTTCCATAGCGATTGAGGGCGAGTAATTGGAAAAATTAAAAAAAATGAACTGGACTGCCGTGACACAGCCCCTTTAATACGGACACCTCATAATTACGGACAGTTTGCTTTGTCCCTGGGGAAAGAAAGCTCTTACATTTTCTCAAAATTCAACCTGCCTTATACAGACACCCCTTTAATACTGGCACTCTTTATAGCCCCCTCAGTGTCCGTATTAACGGAGATTGACTATACTTTTTTCCGACTAAATCACACATTACTGGCAACAAAACCCAACTTTGCTTTTCGGGGCAAGACTCCTGAAATGCTTCTGCCTTAAGAACTTTAAGAGAATGAATGCCTTAATTACATTATACTATCAAGTCAACTTCCTCACTATTATATTACGTTTTTAGGCAGCCTTTGATAATAATAATAATAATAATAATAATAATAATAATAATAATAATAATAATATTTAGTATTTGTATTGCGCCTTTTCTATAAAAATATTCGAAAGCGCATCACAATAGTAATTTTACAAATCTTTCTATCATAAATCTTAAAAATATTTACATTTAAATGAGTAAAAGATAATTACAAATATATAAAGATATAGATATACCAAGATAACTGAAATGATTCCTTAAATAAAAATGTCTCAATTAAAGTCTTAAAAGATTCTAAGTTCGTTGCTTCGCGCGCGGACCTTGGCAGCTTATTCCATAGGAAAGTAGCAGCTACCTGGAAAGCTCTGTCTCCCATTGTTTTCTTGGTTTTCGCATAAAGTCTTCGTGTTCCTTAACTCAGTCCTCAAGCTCACTCTTGTCATGCGCATAAACCTGCTCACCCTGACAGCATTTGTGTGCGCAAATGCATACCAGGTACAACTTTGTTACATGCGATGTATGGGCTTCATGGAGTACCATCGACGCAAATTGTACTGCAATTGTCGTAGATATTTACGCGTTTGTAGGTTTATCGTAAGCACATCGCATACGAGAAAATTTTACCATTTAAATCGGCGTTAAGGTGCAGTTACTAATTTTGTGCTCAGTATAAATGTCTGCCAAGCACCTTCTCCTTACACAGTGTGAGTTATTTTAAGTTAGTCGTCATAAGTCATAAGTCAGTTATGGTCTCAACTGTCATGCGCTGGCAAATTTGTTGATATATACTAAGTTTTCACTTCACGGGATTAATTTACATATATTTAGCAATATTTTTTACGATTCTTGCCCATTTTATCCAAGCTGGATAAAATGATGGTTATAACCGGTTCGTTTTTGTAACTAAATCATTTCAGTCAAAATATACCGAAGAGGTTGTTTGGTCTCTACTTATTGCAAGACTTTTGACCCTTAACTGAGGAAATGCATGCTACAAAGTATATTTACGCCTATCCAATACTAAGATCATTTTATTCGTTTATACAGGTGGGTAACCCACAATTCCAAGTGATTTAAATAAAGAGTGCTGCTAAACTTGACATATTACAGAGGAAGAGCTCTTTATTGGTTGAGAGATGTCTATTGCTGATAAACATCCCTCCATACAGTACAATGGGTACAATCTATTACAGAGGAATCCCGATTTTTCGAATCCTCAGTTTTTTGAAATTACCGATAATTCGAACCAAACGTAAATTTCCTTCACCAATCAAACACTGTTATTTAACCCCCGATTTTTCAAACCTGCCGATAATTTGAACCAATTCGCTTTTTCAAGCCTTCAAGAAGCCGGGATTCCCGCACTGTACCGACATGCATGTTTTACTTTATATCACCCTAACATCGGTTTCAATAAGCTTCCTTGTTATTTTCATGAATTTAAAAATAAATGTATTCATAATGGCTATAGAGCGATTTTCGCATGACCTTGAAATGAAAACGGGCGAACAAAACAGAAACAACAAACAAACGGAAAAAGAGCGATTTGATTAGTTTATCGAACGGATACAAACGCGCGTGGCCTTTGGTTGGTTAAGCGAACGCTCGGGTGAATAAACTTCATGCCCGAGAACTTTCTACAAATCAAGCGATACTTCGCTTGACGTCATACTGCAACACGATTGGCCAATCAAACAACGCCTTCTCCATGTTAGGGTTTTCTTTGGCGGGAAAACGAAGAGTCCATGTTTTGATCTTTTCATCCATTCGCTGATAAAACAAATAACGAACCCTTACCGAAACCATTTTTCAAGGTCACACGAAAATCGCTCTAATCATGACATAGCTGTATCATACATCACCATTATGGCTCTTGCATACATTCATTTTTTTACCCTTATTCACAAGTTATACGTTCCCAATAAAAAACATTAGTCTAATTAACACACGTATGCTATATTCTGACTAACCATTAAACTTAGTATTTGCAGGTTAACAATTTCATATTGTTTATTCATTTATTTTAGTCATTCAATCCTAGCCGTCAGAGCAGAAACACAATATTGAACAGCTGCCTATCCAGCTCGGCTTAACAAGAACAATAGTGATAGGATAGTAATTAGTTAAAATGAGATAATATTTTCCCGATGTCACGACTTTAATGTTGTTTACTGAATCTGACATGTAAAAATAATTGTTCTTTAGAGTCAAATGAGAGCTTTACTTTCCGTGAAACAGGAACAAACTTCCCCACCAGCCAATATCCAGAATATCAACAATATTTTTCACAACTTCACATTCTCCGCGAGGTAAGCGAAGCAAGCGCTGACGGCAATTATTCAATGAATGTTTACAGATGACACTAATGGCTGCTATAAAACTTCAACCTCCGATTGGCCGGCTAATGACATAGTTCAACTGTTAAAACAAGTCGACAGACGTTCGCAATTTTGTTGCGCAGACGGACAATATGTTCTGCTCTGAAAACTGAATCAGCCGTTCAGTCGAGGTTAGTTTGTTACCTAAGAGACTTTTTTAAATATGATTTTCATTCTTTCAAAGTCATTCAAACCAATTCTTATGATTTTTACAAACAAACGATAAAAGGCAAAATATAATGATACGAATAAGAACTTAAAAAAATAATATAGAAAAAATAGCCATAGAAATTTCAAGGTCAAAACAGGTTGTCTCATTTTTAACTAAAACGAAAAGATATGCAATAACGAATCGTCCGAAGATTAGAGCTTGATATAAAGTTTAGAACATAAATAGATGGAACGTTGTGTAAAACCTGGTTTTTAATCACGATAATAAGCATACGAGCTCCTTGTAAAATGAAAACAAAGGCTGAACCAGGGAAAAAGCTCAACAGCAAGAGAAAGAAAGGAAAAAAAAAACGATTATCGAGTAGGCCGTTTTTACGCCCTCTCGCTTGCTTTGATCATGGTTTTAAAAAGTAGTATTCAGTCTTTAATAAGTACTTAGGATAGATTAGTTTGTTCCGGCAGGCGTTCATGATCAGTTTGTGGTGACGGTATCCGAAGGAAAAACTCTCCCTCTCTTCCTCGACCTAATCCGACTTCGCGCCACACATTCCCCTATCCGGCTAAACACCTGAAACAGACCAAAGAAGACTACGATGTCGGCACATTACAGTAAAGAGGAAAAAGTTTGCTTTATACGCCCCGAGGTTGTTTTAATTATAGATGGTGCTCGAGACCGATTGAACGCAGTAGTATAATAGGTGTTGTTTTAAGGGGTCCACTAATAAGAGTAAATCATAAGTTATGTCTTTAAGTGAACAAGTGACTTGTTATCATGGTTGTAAGCCCGCTACGATAGCAATTTTGAAAAATAAGAAAAATAGTCGAAGACAATAATTAAAAGTGAATGATATTCCGTGCATGAACTCATGTTTACACTTCCATCGCTTATTCTATTTGCATATGTACTTTCCTCTGCAGGTGGACTGAACACTGTCAATCTGATTGAAGCTGCAAAAAATGGATCCCACAGAGAAGCAACTGGCGGACATGTTAAATGAACTAAAGTCAAGAAGCAAAGAGCAAGTCATCCTGGAGTCGGTTTCTTTCGGGTTTCTTTCGTTACTAATGTTGGTTGGAAACTTTTTAACTCTCTTGGTAATGTTGCTGAACCGTCGATTACGAACAATTCCAAATGTGTTCGTGACATCACTTGCTGTTTCAGATTTCTTCATAGGGGCTGTTACTTCAGGTCCTTTAGGCATTCCTGTATTGCTGACGTCTCAATGGCCGTTCAGCGATACAACGTGCCAATTCCAAGGGTACATAGTCATAGCCTTGGCGGTAGCGTCAGTTCACACATTGGCTTTGATGGCAGTTAACAGATATTTTAGAATCGTCAAAGCATCAAAATATCGCCGCTACTTCACCAAGAAGAAAACCATGATCATGATCCTCTTGTCGTGGTTCTATTCCATGTGTTGTCCATTACCATATTTCTTGGCTGGACACAAAATGGTTTTCCATGCTTCAAAGTTTTTTTGCTATCCTCCAATAAATAATCCTGTTTTCCTCGCTTATGGTGTTCCACTTTACATTGGGATTCCTACAAGTATAATCTTTTACTGCTATCTTAAAATCTTTAAAACGGTTCGTAGTCACAATAACAACTTCCACCTACCTGGAAATCAGGCAAGTATGGCAAACGTAGAAGAAATTAAGGTGGCACGCACTCTATTTGTGATAGTGGTGTTCTTTAACCTTTGTTGGACCCCAGTTTTCTTGATTGACATTGTGGACACGATTCTTGGGAGATGGACTTTCCCTCGCGAAGTGTACGTAGCATACACTTTTTTGGCCAATATCAGCAGTGCATTGAATCCTTTCATATACGGAGTACTAAACAAGAATTTTCGTAAGGATTACTTGAAGTTGCTATGCTGCAGATATTGCCGCTCTCAGACTGTAGTAAGACCGTTGGCGTTGGAAGGAGGATCAAATGTTATGAACATGGGACCAACGCTTGATAAGGAGGAAAATGCAAATTAGAAACTTTACTCTCATGCATGTTCTTTTTTATAGATGGTTTTCACAGTGACGTCATCAAATTGTAAAGTTAAAATAGTGAAGTTTTACGAATTCCTATTTACACTGGGCTGAAGATAAACAAAAAGTAAATCTTCGAACAAGTTTCCATTCCCGTAGCACGTTTCATTTCGAAAATACAGCAATTGGAACTTCCGTGTTTTCACAGTGCGTGACACCAAACGAGGAATGTTGTCTCGTTGAAAAAAAGTCTCTCCTCTTGATTTTCAGCAGTATAACCGTTTCAAGTATTAGAAGATATGTTTCTGCGCACGTATGGTAGTTCTCGAGTGAAAAGAAAGAACTTTTATAGAAAAAGTGAACTCCAAATGTTTTTGTTGATTTCCGGCGGCCATATTGGTGCACCAAAACGGTACACCAATATGGCGTCTCCATACAAAGCTCTACAAAGGTGGGTGAAACGTTTCGGCAAATAACTCAGAAACTGTGGGCCACAAAGGCCTGAGGCTGGGACAAATTGTTTATATATTAGTCTTTTATAACATTTCGTTTTCTTGGCTTCTTCCACTGGACGGTTTCCAATTTATTTTTTTGTTGCGTGACAGTGAAAACGATCTATACTATATTTGTATATACAATGTAGAGTTGGCGGACATATTCAACAGGACATATTCTTAATTTGGACCGATATGTTTTTCATGTTAGTTGTAGCTCATGAAGAATTCGACTCAAGGCCTTTTCGTTGCAAAGATATCAATAAAAATAAGACAATAAATTTTTACCACAGCAAGAAGCAAAAACAAACAAGTGTTATGTTAAACGACATAGGAAGGAGTATCTTAAGTAAGACAGCTTATAGAGTAATATTATAACAAAACATAAAAAATTGCGATAAATATATTTAAAGAAGGAGACGTTTCGAGTGAGACAGTATAACCCTTCTTCAGTGCATAGAAAACCGATTAACTTTACAATTTTTAACTGGACCGTGGTTTGCATCAAATGGAGGGAGCACGAGTTACGTAATCCCGGTTCAGGCCTTTGTTGATTTGTTTCCGCTCGTAGGATGAAGCCGATTCTGAATTCCTTCCGGTTTGATTAGGCAATCACACCTAATATAGACGTTGTGGCTTGAGACTTTAAAGTATCTTCGTACAAGAATTTTTAATCACTGAAACGTTTTTACTGTTATAACGTCAAGAGCAAAATTATCTTCTGTAATCCTGCATTACAAAATTTGCAATGTTTAATTTTGGGGCTTTGAGCACTTGATCCGTGAGCACTTGTCCCCCGACCATCCCTTTCAAGTTTATTACAAAGTGCGACAACTTTTTTATTACAAAGTGCGGCAAGTGTTATTACAAAGTGCGACCAAACGACAGCACTTCTGGTTATCAACGAGACCTTTTAGTAGATATCTTGACAAATATATGAATGGTCGGGCGTGAAATATCTCGCTCGTGATTGGCTGAGCGGGTTACTTCATTTACTAAAGTTCCCTTGGTGACGTTTCAACACAATGCCAAATTTATTGAATCGGTTTTTTTGTACATTACATAAAAAGGTGACGGTAAGGTGATATTCAAGAGAGAAAATTTAATGGGGATTTGCAGTGTCTGTCTGTCAGAAAGCGATCATCGGTTAAATAATGGATGAACTTTGCGGTAATAGTTTTTAGATTTGCGTAGTTCACTTTTCGTAAGTGTATTCCAGTTACATACATTGGCATCGACAGGTAATGATGTTTAATGCGTCCGTGATAAATGAGGATTTTTATTTATTTCTTTAGTGGTCCTCAGCGCGCATCGCAAGCTTTTACTAACTTAATTGACTTTTCTCTTTCAATTACGAGACGCTATACCCTTCTATCAATTGAAAAGATTCCTAAGGATTTCGAATTCGTTTTTTCGGTGTTCTTTTTTTCTTCTGTAAGTGTCGGCTGATCACTCTAACAACAATAACAGTAGTAATATACAAAACAAGATAAGGATAAATCCAGTTGGCAGATTTTCGAGCAGAAAAAGCAATGCGTGCATTCTCGCCAGAAACAGGAATTTCCGTGAATAATTTGGGCAGAAAACGGAGAATCAGTAACAGTAGTAATATGCAAAACAAGATGTATGATTCTGGTGAAAAATTGACCGTTTCGTCAAATACGTACAAAAAGAGATGAAGTCCAATTTTTTTATGCATAATTAAAATTCTAAAATTAATTAGGATCTAACGGCTAGGCCTGCGGTACCTTTTATATCTGGGAAAATATATAAAAACCAAAGAAGCCAGGAAATTTTTCGAGTATGGCAAGGACAATTCAGGTGTCCGAGCAGATTCTTTCTCAGCAAAATAAGCGATCTTTATCTTTAGGGGCATTGCCGGCAGGCAGAATACACCATTTAACGTCAGCATGAATCCAAACCTACTTTCTGCGAGCATTAATTAAACCAGCGCTTTGAGGCATATTACTTCAAGAAAAAAAGCGATATTTTAATTCAAAGAATTTTTACAGATGGCCTATATCTTTATGCTAGCGGCATAAAAGCTGATCATGTTAAATTTTGTTGCTACTAAAACTAACGTTCACATGCAGTTATAAGTTGTTGCGTTCAAAACCAATTTTGGCACTGTTCTGTAACAAAAACTCCTGAAACGTCCATTATAGATGAGTAAGTTTGCTGCTTGTGAGGATTTTGTCATAAAAATGTTAGTTGATCTTTTTACAATAATTTTAACAAAATTTCCCTGATTTTTTTATACCAACACTGACGCAAATCAGCAGAAAAAAGGAGAAACTTCATTGCCAAACCAGGTGGTCCGCTGATCATGTAGAAAAGTATTAAAAACTCTCGCCTGAAGATCATTATTGCGAAATATATAGTTTTAAACGTTAGATATTTTACACACGTCTTATACTTTTCAATACTGTTTCAATTTATAAGGCAATCTAATCGGTTGTTTTATGCTTACACCTCCTTAATTCAAAGTTTTAGTGTGGTTTTATATCATCCATGTTGCAATGGCAAAGATAGAAATCTTTCGGTTTAACCCAGCAGAAGTAATGTTTAATAATCATATTTAGTTTGTTCACGCCAAATTAGACCTTTTGCCTGCAGCGAGTGTTGAATAGCTAGGACAACCCAATGGATATGAATGCCGATAACCACTGACAACCTATCTAACTGTGTCAGTCAGCTGCCTTAAGCTTGATGAAAGGCATCTACTGGTCTTTTAAGGACATATATACCCTGCAAAAAGCAAAGAAGATTGTCTAAGAGGAGGGTTATATGGAAATTTGTTTGCTTATTTTAGTCATTCAAACAGCGTCAAACAGATATTTTTCGAAACCTGAATTCTGGACGTATTACTTAATTTAAAGCACTTATTCAAATGTTTACCGCAGACCTGACGGATACGTACTACATAACTTCATGCTTCGATTGGCTGGGAAGAGACACAAGCATAGTAAGTGAGGTGAGAATTTAATAACAACATCTGTATCCTTCCCAAACTGAGCACGTTCTCAAGTTCGTTAAATGTGCTCGACATTCTATTCTGTAAAAGCCGGAAGAAAACATCGTTTGACTGCAGGTTAGTTTTTTTGCTCATAAGGATTTTCTTCTTGATTTTCTTCAAGTTTAGAATTGCGACCAAATTTTCGTAATTTTCATACATTTCATTTTCTTAATACCATTGTGAATTAAAGCATGTTACAGTCAAGTATACAATGACGTCTGCGTAAGACTGAGCTTCATCTCAGTTGAAAGGAAAAGAAGGCTTATGGCGAAAGCGCAAAAGCATAATTACAGGAAGAAAAAACATGCTCCTTGTGTGTATGCATGCATCTAGGGCGTTTTCAAGACTAAAAAACAATTTTTTCAATTCAATTTTTTTAAGTGAAGATACGGCCATGCAAATGAATGCTTATTACAGTTAATCGGACGCAATTTGCTCGATACAAAACCGAGCTTCGTAGATGGTGAGACTCGATTGAATCAGCGCAGTATAGCCGGGTGTTTTCTTAGGGTCAAATGCTTGCAAATCATACGAATTGTGCGGTTCAGACGCAAAAATTAAACTGAATAAATTTTAAGTGATTTGTCTTCTCGGTTATAAACCCGCCATGAAAGTGAATTGGAGGATGAGAAGAAAACTAGTCGAGAATAATAAAACGAAAAATATCATAAACTCATTTTTCCATGTCCATTGCTTACTTTATTTGCATATGTTTTTCCTCGTTACCTGCAGCTTTCAATCTGATCAAAGTTGCAAAAAATGGAATCTACAGAGAAGCAACTGGAAGACATGTTAATTGCACTAAAGTCAAGAAGCAAAGAGCAAGTCATCCTGGAGTCGGTTTCTTTCGGGTTTCTTTCGTTACTTATGTTGGTTGGAAACTTTTTAACTCTCTTGGTCATGTTGCTGAACCGTCGATTGCGAACAATTCCAAATATGTTTGTGGCATCGCTTGCTGTTTCAGATTTCTCCATAGGGGCTTTGACCTCCGTTCCTTTAGGCATTCCCACATTGGTGACATCTCATTGGCCGTTCAATGATGCAACTTGCCAGTTCCAGGGGTACATAGTCATGGCATTAGTTGCTGCTTCAGTTCACACACTGGCGTTGATGGCGGTTAACAGGTATTTTAGAATCGTCAAACCATCAAAGTATCGCCGCTACTTCACCAAGAAGAAAACCATGATGATGCTCCTGGTGTCGTGGTTTTATTCCATTTATTGTCCATTACCATATTTCTTGTCTGGACACAAAACAGTTTTTCTTGCATCCAAGTTTTTTTGCTTTGTTCCTATAGATAACAACATTTTCACGGCCTACGGTATTCCTCTTTATATAGGTATTCCTACAATTATTAGCGTTTACTGCTATCTTAGCATCTTTAAAACAGTGCGCACTCACAATAACAACATTCAATTTTCTCGCAATCCAGTCAGCGCGGCAAACGTCAAAGAAATTAAGGTGACGCGCACATTGTTTGTAATGGTGGTGTTTTTTAATCTTTGTTGGATTCCAATTTTACTGATTGACATTGTGGACTCTATTCAAACAAGATGGACCTTTTCTAGAGAGGTGTACGTAGCATACACCTTTTTGGCTCATGTTAGCAGCGCCTTGAATCCTTTGATCTACGGAGTACTTAACAGGAATTTTAGGACTGATTACCTGAAGTTGCTATGTTGCAGATACTGCCGATCTCAGGTCGTTGTAGAACCGTTGGCTATGGATGGAAGAGTGAATGTTATTAAGATGAGACAAGCGCTTCATCTGCAGAAGAACGCGTTGAACTAAAACTTTGTTCGTCTATATGTTCTGTTCAATAATGAAGTTTATACGTACGACATGGAAGTCGACATACACAGTAGAACACTAGTTTGTTTTCAGACCGATATCTTTTCATGCCAGCTGACAGTCTAGTAGAATTTTTAGCCATTCCCTCTCTGCTGGAACAGTTGCATTTAAAAGCCAAACAATGACAACCACAAAAACTAGGACGAGTCATTGCGCCGGTATGTGCCGAGCAAACCTTTAGAAAAAGTATGGAGTGAGGGCTGGAAATATTCGAAAGGCATGACTGAATATTTACTATTATGCCTTCCCGATTAGTTTCAGCACTTGTGCTACACTAGAAATTTGAGACGTAAATAAAGTTATCATCATCACCATCATCATCATTTACTTTATATATCTAGCCGGATTTTGATAACGTTATCGCCAAATGAACCTTTTGTGTCGAACAGTTTTTTTTCGGCCAAAAACTATGTCCAAAGTCGCTATTATAAAAACTAAGAGTGCAACCATCGCTTTTTTTTCTTCTCCTCCTTTCCTTTTCCTCGCTCTTTCTTTTTCTCCTTTCCTTTTTCTTCGTTATTATGATTTTGGAGCTTCTCGGGCTTAAGAAACGTGCCTATTGACGCTTTTTCACACAAATGACTGCAGATTTCGTTAGGTTGGTTTTCAAAAAATCGGGTAGATATACAAATCAATGTATTCCCATATAAATAAAAATTCTTGTCAAATATCCTCCAAATAATGCACCCCTTTCAGCCACTCTTGTCCATACTGACAATAAGAGAGAGAGACACTGCAACGCTAGCGGCGAGGAGCGAGGAGAGTGCAATAGATAAACTATCGAATTTGTCTTATATTAAAAGCAGGAGAGAGGGCCATCTCCAAGGTAAACGTCGGTTCACTGACCACTGCCAGTGTGACGTTACATACAAACGGGCGAGAGTTTCGGGTCGATCCCGCAACACGACCCGCGACACAAATTAACAAAATTACACAATTACGGACACAAAATACCAAAACGGTTTACAAAAATCAGATAAAAGCAACAACAAAGCTCACACTTAAGATCAAATTAGTGATGTATAGCAATACTTGCCTAGCTTTTAATGTTTCCCCGACCTCTCTTGTTCGAATGACTATGATGTCCCTTGCAAACTTGCACAAGCGACCCGAAGCTCTAGCCCGTTACTATGTGACGTCACACTGGCAGTGATGAATCTGTCACAGACAAGCACATGAAAACAATAGACATGGCCTTTCCCTCCTGACTAAAAGTCAAACATCAAAATTTCACTATTTTGCTTCGTGGAAAATCTGAAAATTGGCAAATATAAAGTTTTCTATATTAAGCATTGGTTCAAATATCAATAATTCTGTATCAGGTGTTAGGTAAAATATAGATTGAATTTGGCTATATCATAAAAGTCAAATATTAAAATTTTTACATTTAGCATCGTGCGAAATCTTGAATTAGTAAATATCAAAGTTCCTATATGCCAAATACAAAGAATTCTGTATTGGGCATAAAGTAAAATAAGGAATTCTTTTCATATTTTGCGTCGTGCAAAATCTGAAAATTTACAAATATAAGGGTTCCCGTATATCATAATGAATTTGTCTTTATCATGAACATCAAGTACCAGAATGTCTGTATTTTGCATGGTACAAAATCCAGAAATTGACAAATATCAAGGTTTCTGTATTAGGCGTCAGGTAAATATGGGATTTGTCGTAATTAATAATTAAAATATCTGCAAAATTTCTATATTTTGATTGCAACATACAAAATCTGGAAGTTGAATAATAGAAAATTAAAAGTTTCTATGCATGGTCCTTATTACGAACGTCAAATATCAAAATGTCTACATTTTCCGTCCTGCAAAATTTGGAAATGGGCAAATATTAAGGTTTCTATGTTGCACATCAGGAAAAATTTGGAATGTGTCTTTATAATAAAAGAAAATATAAGAAATTATCTATTTTGGGTCGTGAAAAATCAAGAAATTTGTAAATAGTAAAGTTTCCAAATTGTGCAGAAGGAAATTATGGAAATTTGTTTATTACGAACGAAAAATATGAATATTTCTCCATTTTACACCGTACAAAATCTACAAATTGATGAACGTCAACTATCAAAATTTCTATATTTTGGGTTTTGCAAAATCTGGAAATTGGCAACTATCAAAATTTCTATATGGTGCATTTTGTATGGATTTTGCCTTTATTTTAAAAGTCAAATTTCAAATTTCTATATTTTGATTTCGCCAAATCTGGAAAATTGCAAATATTAAATTTGATATATATTTGTTATATATACTGTGCATTAAGTAACAGATGGAATGTGTCCTTATTATGAACGTGAAGTATCGAAATATCTATATTTTATGTCGTGCAAAATCTGGAAATTGGAAAAATCAAAGTTTCTAGTTAGTGCATTTGGTAAAAAATAGATTGTGCCTCGTGCAAACACTGGAAATAGGCAAACATCAAAATTTCTATAAAGTGCATGCGGTAAAAAAAGGATTTTGTCTTTATTATAAAAGTCAAATGTCTATATTTTGCGTTGTCTAAAATCTGGAAATTGACAAATATTAAAATTTCTTTAGTGCATTATGTAAAATACAAATTTTGTCTATTATAAAAGTCAAATACCAAAATTTCTACATTTTTCACAGTGTAAAATCTAGAAAATTAGCAATTATCAAGGTTAGGGCTTTCCACAAGTTACACGGCAACTTTTTCCAAATCCTAGCAATTTCTAGTCTTCTATCAATTCTGAGATATCGGAGCAGCTTATAGTGCTTAAATTGGCCTTGCTTTCATATTTCACAATGTATTAGCAGACAATTTATTAATTTCCTGTGAATATGGAGCCAATTCCTCCCCCGGGGCAGCCGAGCTGCTAGGTCTGTGACACACACTCGACTGATTAGAGCGTCTCAGGTAAAGAAGGTTATTCAGGTCCTTATAGGGTAGCCGCAGAAGCAGGAACAATACAGTACTTGAACAAAAGCGGCAATTTCAGGAGAACGCAGAGAACATTTTTTTGTTTAAATTGAGGACAAAATTTATCAAAAGTTTTTTTGAGCAACTTTCGTTACAAAAAGCAACTTTTGCCTTTTTTGAGCATCTTTTGAGCAACTTTTTTGAGCAATTACGAGAAAATTTTTGGGAAATCTCTTGAAACTTGTGGAAAGCCCTAATTAAGGTTTCTATATTGTGCATTAGGTAAAATATGGATTTTTTTGTATGACCTGGGTGAAATATCAAAATTGCTATAATTTGCGTCTTGAACATTCTGCAAACTGGAAATATCTAGGTTTCTATATAAGGGACTTATTAAACGGTAAATATAGAATTCGTCTTTATTGTAAAAGTGAAATGTCAAAATTTCTATATTTTCCGCCGTGCAAAATCTGGAAATTGGAAAAAAAAAGAAGTTTCTATTTAGTGCATTTGGTAAAAAATGGATTTTGTTTTTGATATAAAAGTCACGTGTCAAAATTTCTTTATTTTGTGTTTTGCAAAATATGGAAATTGGCAAATGTCAAAGTTTCTATATTGGGTAAAATATGGAATTTTTCTTTATTATAAAAGTCACTTATCAAAATTTCTTTATTTTGAGTCGTATAAATTCTGGAAATTGGCAAACATTAAAGTTTCCATATTTTGCAATAAGAAAAATCTGGAATTGTCTTTGTCATAAATTTCAAGCATCAAAAAGTCTCTATTTGGCTTCGTGCCAAACATGGAAATTGTTCAACTGAATCGCTGTCTATTGGCTATGGTTTGAAAGATTTCTTCCTCCGGTCAAGTTAGGTCAAACTTGTCTAAAATTGTTAAAACTGATGACTTCACAGGTGACACAAGGGAGGAGGATCCGCAAGGCTGGTTACGGGCGGTTAGGGTTAGGGTTAGATTAGCCGAGCTAATATCATAACTGGTACCTTTAAAAACCTTAGCAGCAAATTATTGTTTTTAGTAATCTTGGCAGCTTATCTTTCAATGTCTTGCTGCGGGTGTGCCACAAAGGGGAACGGTATCCAGAGCGCGGCTATACTCTCTCTTTTTCCAATGTGTCTACAGAAACAAAAATTCCTGATACGCCTCGTGGTTCTATGCCCGCGCTAGGTTTCTTACAAATCATATTAACATGACATTTACAGCTATTTTTTTCATCTATCAATACCCCTAGCCTACGATCATGCCTTCCCTCACGGGACCAAAAAATGGATTTGCACAAATTTGCTCCTTGCAAATATGTCGCAAAGATATATTAAACGCTGTGGAGTAAACATATGACAAACATAGTAAATGCCACATTTGCTTAGTTATTTACTCCTCCTGTTGTTTGGTATGTTAATGTGGCATTTACCATCTCTGCCATATATTTACTCCTCATTATTTACATATTTGCGATATATTTGCGAAGAGAAAATTTGTGCAAATCCATTTTTTGCGTCCAATGCCTATTTCTCTTGATTATGACTTTCCTGGAAAAGAGGGTATGATACATCTAGTTGCATCAACTATATATTAACTCTTGGACTTTGGGGAATTTTTTAACAAGGGATACCATTCAAGCAAATCTGTTCGGGGACCACACCATACTACGTGGAAAAAGTATTGCTGTGGAACGTAGTTGCAAATTCAGACACAGCAGTCTTTAATTGGCTCGTGAACCAACCAATCGTTCGCTCATGTTTCTTCGATCACGTGGGAAGAGAATGTAAATCAATCAATCAATCAATGTGGCTGGTTCATGGCCTATTTTCTTTGGCCAAATTAACAAAAATAGCAGAAGGCAAAGACGCTAACTTCGTTAGCTGCTCCGGAAAGGTGCAGAGAAAAATGGCCATTTTGGCCGAGCTAGACAGTCAGGACGATGAAATCAAAGTTCGTATTGGAAAAGTGTAAATAAACTTTTAAAGCAGTTGTAATGCAAATTGATAGAAGTTCAAGAGACAAAATAACCAAATTTTTAATCAAAAAACGATTTGAAAAAAGACTTGAATTTTAAATGAATATTTAAAGAGCAAATAAAAAGATTAAATCACGCTGTTTCGGGGTAAAGTGAAAAGAAACAAAATATAAGAAGTTTGATAAAATGTTGAATTTAATCAGTTTTAAAGTCAAATTTTAAATACATTTTGTTTCCAAAGCCGGAGTTAAAACTGAATAAATAAAGTTTAAATCATTCAAACAGGGTTTTAATTTGCTCAATATGGACAGGCATGAACGGCTATCCATAAAATCCTTACACACTTTCCCATAATAAAAAGCCCTGACTGTTCGAAGACATAAGCTCAGATGAAAAAAAGGAGCTGCTTACAAATTAAATACTAAAACAATTTAATGTTGCAAGTTTTTTTTTCTAACTTAAAGAACTGATCGGCAGCTTCGTTTACGTTTTTGGAGGGCACTCGATGCCATAGCGACTAAAATATAAATTATTTATTTTCCCAAACTTGAGCCATCTGCTGAGACGATAGACCGTGTAAGTTCTTCCCACCTTTATATGGCTTAGATCAAATGTGATACAATCCCTGAGGTGTTATAGATACATTCTTTTAGCGTTTTGTCTACGCAGTATCATGGTCGAATGTTCGTAGCTGAAACTAGATGACTCTGCAAAACATCATGGACTCCACAGAGAAGCAACTGGAAGACATGTTAAATGAACTAAAGTCAAGAAGCGTAGTTGCAGTCATCCTGGAATCAAGTTTTTTAATATTTCTTTTGTCGTTCTTGATGGTTGGCAACTCAACAACCCTCCTTGTTATGTTGCTAAACCATCGGATAAGGACAATTCCGAATATGTTCGTGGCATCACTCGCCGTTACCGACTTATGTTTGGGAGGTTTCGTGTCGGTTCCTTTGGGACCTGTTGTATTAGTGACATCTCAGTGGCCGTTCAGCGATTCAACGTGCCAGTTCCAAGGGTACATAGTCATAGCCTTAGCTGTTGCATCAGTTCACACATTGGCCTTGATGGCGGTTAACAGATATTTTAGAATCGTCAATCCATCAAAATACCGCCGTTACTTCACCAAGAAGAAAACCATGATCATGATCCTCTTGTCGTGGTTCTATTCCATGTGTTGTCCATTACCATATTTTTTGGGCGGACACAGAATGATTTTCCATGCTTCCAAGTTTTTCTGCTATCCTCCAATCGATAACAGTGCATTTGTGGCATATTGCCTTCTACTTTACTAAGGGATTCCAAGCACTAATATCCTTTACTGCTACCTAAGAGTCTTTCAAACAGTTCGCAGTCACAGTAACAACTTCCACCGTCCTGGGAATCCAGTCATCATGGCAAACGTAGAAGAGATTAAAGTGGCTCGCACACTGTTTGTGACAGTGATGATTTTCAGTCTGTGTTGGATCCCTATTATTTTAATCGACATTGTGGACACGATTCAAGGCAGATGGTCCTTCCCTCGCGAGGCTTACCTAACATATACTTATCTAGCTCTTATAAGCAGCGCTATTAATCCTTTGATATACGGCGTGCTTAACAAGAACTTTCGTAAAGAGTATCATAAGTTATTTTACCGCAGATGCTGCCGCTCTCACCGACAGGCAGTTGTACAACCTTTGGCAGTAAGAGCAACTACGCCTCATGAACATGTAAATAGGAATTAGTATTATTACCCAAATACAACAAGATCTAATGAAAAAATTATAGTATAAAACTGAGGTAGAAAGAGCTAACCCGATATATTTTGCCAGTCAGATCGATCAGCTGATCACGGAAACCCAAAACTCAGGTATAGAGGAGAGAGTCGAGAGACTTGCAAAGACGTGGCTTTATCAACTTAGTTGTAATAAGGTGGATTGGCCTCCGTCAGGGGACTGAGAAGTAGACGTGTCGCGCACTGATTAGCCCTCCGTTGTCAGAGCAAATCAGAAGATTGACGTGAATGGTGCATTTGTATGGTCTTACATGTTTGTAAAAGGTATCCAGTACGCTATCGAAGCGAGGGTCCATATCAAATATACCTTCCGTGATTTTCGCCCTTGCATCGCTGCCACCTTTTTCGATAGGGTCTGTCGAGTTTCTATTCACAGTTTAGCATCGTTAAAGAAAAAAATTAATAAAAAATTTAACTGAACTTAATAAGAACCGTTACAAATTTCGTTACACTCAGACTTAAGCGTGCAAATAATATAGGCCTAGGCCAAACCTCAAACTTTTCATGAGACGAACCAAACTTAGTGAGTTAAGTTCGTGAAAAGTTCGACGTCTGGCTCAGTCAAGTTCGTCTAAATGAGTTTGGATCTTCCAACACGGTCTATTTGTCTGCTTCAGACGGATAGAACGACGGTCTGAAGATCGTCTCCGCGACAAACGTCGAACTTCACATACGACGAACTAAACTATAGGGTGGAACCTCTCGGTCGGATACCTGTCTATAACGGACAGTTTCCAATGTCCCGACAAAATTCTCATATATTTTCATTAAAAAAACCTCAGTCTATAATAGGGACAACGGACACTAAATATCGGCCCCAGGGAGTAAATTCGTATAAACTTAACCTCTTTATTACGGACACTGCGGTGATCAGGTGATCCCGATTCCCGATCAGGTGAATCTGCATAGGGTGAATCCCGTCTAGTCTGGCTGGTGAGCTATGCAAGGTGATATAAAGCCCAGTCGCTGTATACCAAACAACGATTTGCGAAAGGTGCACAGAGGAACATAACCGACTTTTTGAAGGTCTCAATAACTACAGATAGCATAAAGATCTTTTCTATTACATTTTGTACTCTAGGTACTGTTTACTGCACTTGCAAAATAGCGAAAGACACTTTCAGAATTGTGCTTTACGTTACAACTTTTTACATGGAACATTGCGCTGTAGCTCGTTTTGTTTTGTCTGTAGCTGAGATGTACAATGTTGTATGCTACTGAAAGACAGTGCCTTTGTACTGTGAATTAATAACTTTAAATGCAGTTTAAAGACGAGTGTGAGCCTGGTTTTAGCTACGGAACGCTTAAAATTGTAAGTGGAGTCATAAAAGTAACGTCATTATGGTGACCTCTTTTATACGGACACCACTCAGTCTCTAATACGCACACTTCGCTCTGTCCCTTCGGTGTCCGTATTACTGAGAGAGGTTCGACTGTAATAAAGTACTAGGAATACGTTATTGCAAAAACCTCGCGAAGCTAAAATGGGGGTAAGCAGTGAGAATAAAGTAAAGCGAGCCAAACAGAAAGAAATATGATTTTTTTTACAGAAATAAAACTAAATAGAAGAAAATGTTCAAAGAAGAAGAAGAGGTTATCAACGCAGAGATTCGAACTTACACTATCACTACCTCCTGCCCGAGAATACAGCTCCCACTTGCCCACTCTGGCACTAAAAACTAATACGGTAAAATTATTACAGTTCAAGCATTTTTCTCTGCCATACGTACTGTTTGAAGCTTGTGGAGCTGTATTTATAATGAATGCAAAGATACATTTGACGAAAATTAGCTTAAACGAGTATTTCAAAGTCATTTTGCATTATTTCGGTATCAATTCACTCGTGGGTTTCACGGCCGATCGATGTACGGAGCTGAGCTGAAACGGGTTAGTCTTTGATTTGATCCATCGGTCACATCGAAAGGCGGGGAAAGATCCAATTCATTGTGGGTTTGACTCGGCGTAACATGAATTCAAAGGTACAGACTTCAGGGAAAAGCAAGGTAAAAATTAGAACTGACAGGCACTTCCGAAAAGCAAACATATCCCGCGACCTGTCAAGCCGTCATCTTAAAATCCGGCTGCGAAGTGAGAAGCACTGACAAACGACGTGTCCTAAATTCGACATCTGACCCAACAGACAATCTTAACCTAATTTAGGTCGACCGAAATTAGAGTTTGGCTTGTCTCACTTTTTGAAGTGAAGGAAGTAACACACCTACCTCAATTTTTTCCGACACTCTGGACACTCGTGTCCATGGTAGTGTTGGATAAAAAATTCGCGTGACTCTGGAGACAAGAGTGACGTGCCGCGCTCAAACTTTTTTTCAGTTTCACCGCTTTACTTCTGTTGATTACCGCACTCGTTGCAATGGGATCTCATTAAACTACGCTAGATTTGTGTTGCCATCGTATCAACTCAGTGAAACCCCAGTTACACCAGCTTTGAAAACGGTGGGTATGACTTCTTGTTTTATGCAGCAGAGAACTAACTAGTGGTTGCAAAAAAGCTCCTTAACGCAAGTTTCTCGATAAAATTTTTCAAATCCATCTTTCACTTGCGCAGATGTCCACTTTCAACAAATCACGTCGTGAAAGATATACCAATTAGACCGGGACAGAAATTATTCATTGAGCTAAGTTTGCTGAGTAGATACAGTTGACCGATTCCCCTTCAAGACATTCAAATCGATCGGCATAACTCCAACGCGCCAAAGTTTTCTCTTTCTCACTTTTTCTGACTCAAAAAGTGAAGTTGAACTTAATAGTTTGGTACTGGTGCTGTAATAAATTCATGAAATGGCTAAATTTAAATTTCGATTACCCAATCTACAATTGAAGGATTAGTGTGAAAATAAATGAATGCAAAGAGAAGGTTTTGAAACCAAAAAGTAACCTTGCGTTTTCGACTGACTTCGTTCATTTAAACTTGATAACACATCCCTGCTTGTTTTTGAAACTTCACTTGAACTTCCCCTTAATACTAACATCTGATCCAAGGAGAAGGTGTTCTCATTAAACTGAAAAGTGTTGCAGTGCAGTAGAGGTAGCAATTGCAAAAAGTTTGACCAAGACCACTGTCTCTAACTGAGAAGCTTCCGCCTTTTGGAAGTGTCGCTAAATTGAAGAGAGATTCAACTGTATACACTGGCCATATTGTTTCCCTTTACAAAGCAAACAGGGCCCTATATATTGCACGTCAGCTTCTCAATTCAAAGCAAACGGTTCGGCGAAAATTCCACAGTAAAACCACACATCACTTTAATTTTTATTAATCAATATTTTCTTTATCGTATCTACTGGCGTGAGTTTTTAATTTCCATGGATTAACTTCAAAATGAGACACTAGCTCAGGCTTGTATTTTTGCATACGATTGTTTGTCTAGTTTCGATTTGTTTTCATTTAATTAAATTTCATCCCTTCAGATCTAAAATTCAGCTTCTGAGAACTTTCAGCTACTCCTTTTAATATTTTAACCACAGGTTTATGGTCCTCTTTATATTTTGTATTATTAAATTATAAGCCGATTTCCTGCCTTTAGCAAAACTGCTAAACAGATAAATTGTATAAATAATTGTGAAACAGGTGTCTTTTAATACGAGCCGCAATGAGAAGATATAGGTACATATAACACAGTTTTCATTAAGCAAGCTTGACGTTTCTAATATGGACGTTCGCCAATTTGTTTGCCGGAGTCAAAATCGTGATCTGTTTGGTGAAATAAATAATTGGAACACGGGTTTCACAAGTGGATGGGGTTTGTGTACAGCTCATGAATCACCTTAGACCTTTTGCTGACTTCTTTGAGTTCTACGGTCATATTTATTTTTACACATAAGTTATTACATGTATCGGTCCCATTATATATACCCACTAATTTTTATTTCCTCTGACAAATTTAAAGACTGCAGCAGCACTCACACTTGCCGATAAAAACCGAGTTAAATTAATATCGAAAATTAAAGTGTCTTTAACTATTTTTTACCGTTTCCGGCCGAATAAACTGTTCAGTAAGCGAATAATAGCAGCTTCCTTAAATCTAATTCCGGGAAGTTAGGCTGTTTACGTTTGTGCGAATTAGCCACGGCGATAGGCGGATGTCAAATATCAGGAATATAGATGCGGTTCATTGAGACGGTAGAAAGTGTATAAGTTCACTCTGTTTATTCGCAATGTTCTAGAATGTTATACATAATATTGTATACATATGATCTGGCCTTCTCCCTTTCCTTTCCTTTCTCCCGGGATTTCCTTCTGCCACTGATTATGGTGTTACCAAGGCCAGCTATCATTCTAAGTGATTCCGAGACAGGAGGAGAAACGGTCAAATAATGCGTGGTGAACATATACAGAAAAGTAACAATCTGATAAATACTGCTTGAGAAACAAGTCACGTCGTATCTATGTCACGCAGTTTTTAATAATCCATTTATCATATTTTAACTCCATAGTTGGAACTGATTGACTCTGCACGAAATGAATTCCACAAAGAAACAACTGGCAGAAATGTTAACCGAGTTACAGTCCAGAAGCAGAGCTCAAGTCATCCTGGAATCGGTTTTTTTGATTTTGATTTTGTCGTTTTTGTTAGCCGGAAACGTCATGACTCTCCTAGTAATGCTGCTCAACCATCGGCGACGAACAATTACTAATATGTTAGTGGCATCACTCGCTGTTACAGACTTATGTTTGGGAGTTTTCGCGTCATCCCCATTAGGGCCTGTTGTCCTGGTGACCTCCAAGTGGCCTTTCAATGATTGGATCTGCCAATTTGAGGGATACACTTGTATCACGTTGGCAGCTGCCTCGATTCACACATTGGTCTTGATGGCGGTTAACAGATTTTTTATAATTGTCAAACCATCGAAATATCGCCGTTACTTCACCAAGAAGAAAACCATCATCATGATTCTTATGTCGTGGCTGTATTCAATGTGTGCTCCTCTACCATATTTCCTCAGCGGTAAAAAGATGGTTTTTCATCCATCCAAGTTCTTCTGTTATCTTAGAATCGATAGTGGTGCATTCGGTGCAGCCTTTCTGGTTGCAGTTTATGTAGGGATTCCATCTTGTATTATCTTTTATTGTTACCTTAGAATCTTCAAGACAATTCGTAGTCACAATGACAACTTACATCTCCCTGACAACGGAATTAACAGCGTGAACGTGGAAGAAATTAAAGTGGCACGCACACTATTTATGATAGTGGTGTGTTTTAACCTTTGCTGGGCTCCAGTTTTGTTAATTGACATCGTGGACACGATTCATGGGAGATATACTTTCCCTCGCGAGGCGTACGTAGCGTACACTTTTTTGGCCAATATCAGCAGTGCATTGAATCCCTTGATATACGGTGTGCTTAACAAGAACTTCCGTAACGATTATATCAAGGTGTTAAGCTGCAGATGCTGCTGTGCTCAAGCTGCTGTAGAACCAAAGGGGCTGTTAGGAAGAGCAAATGTTTTGGAGATAAAGCCATTGCGCGTGCCTAACGTGGGGATGGAGACGAATTAATAATTTCTGTTGCAAGTAGATGAAATATGTAGTCCGGGTGAGTGGAGTCCTGAATAGGACTGTTGTTGACATTGACTAACCTTTCGACAACCTGTGCGGTAGTCATCTTCAGAGTCAAATGAATTGTATCACGCCAGTCGATGGTATAAAACTCTGGTTATTGACCTGGTTGGTCAACTAAGTCGAGGTCATTGGTTGTCTGTCAGTTAAGCCGTGATGTTATTAGCTATGAAGACTCTGAATGGGATTGGTGCGTTTTTTTCAGCGGCGGCGTTTGTTCTAAGTTTGTAAACCAGGTTTCTAATTCTACAACGACTATAGACGACGCCGAATTGAAGTCCAAGGAGTACAAAGTGAATGAAGTAAAGGAGACGGAGAATAAATGGAAGCGGAAAAGAATGCATGGGCAGTATGTGAGAGAAAAGGAAGGTATTGACAGGGATAGAACTTGGTCAGTGGATTGCAAAAGGAGATTTGAAAGGATGTACTGAGGCCTTGATATGTAGCTCCCAGGAACAAGCTTAAAGAGCAAATTATACGAGATTTAAAATTGATCACACAGCAGAAGAAGTAAGGGAGAAACGGTGGCCTATGTGATGAGTGAGTGCGGTAAGCTGGCGCAGACAGAATATAAAGGAAGGTATGATAACGTGGCACGGTATATCCACTGCCAACTTTGTGGTAAATGTGGATTGGAAAGAGCTAACAGCTGGTATGAACAGAAGCCGGAGGGAGTGGTGGAAAGTGAAAACTTCAAGATACTGTGGGATTTCACAGTCCAGTGTGAGCGGAAAATTGAGGCAAGAAGACCAGACATTGTCTTTATTGATAAGAAGGAGAAAGAGGTTGTCATAATTGATGTCGCCATCCGAGTTGATTACAGGGTGAAAGATAAGGAACTTGAGAAGTTAGAGAAATACCAACTATTGAAAGATGAAATTGCAAAAGTCTGGCGCATGCGAAAATTCATTATAGCACCTGTTGTTATTGGAACCCTTGGAACCGTACCAGTGAACTTTAAGGAGTACATAAAGCGAATCGACGTGAACGTGAGGTTGGAAGTTATCTAGAAAACAGCATTGCTGGGGACAGCAAAGATACTAAGGAAAGTACTGACCTGGGACCCGTGGTGACTTGTTGTAACCCGCTTCCAAGGACTATAAACCTGGCCGAACATCTTGCCTGAGTCTACAAGGAATGGACATAATAATAATAACAATAATAATAATAATAATAATAATAATAATAATAATAATAATAATAATAATAATAATAATAATAATAACAAAAACAAGTGCTCAGTGTCTGAACAGAATGATTGACTTGAGTGACTGACGCTCTAGGTGCATGGTTTGCGCTTGGCTGATGCACAAAAAGAACACCAGCAAAGACTGTGATAAAAGAGATAATAATAATAATAATAATAATAATAATAATAAATTTTTTTAATTTTCTTTAATAAATAGACTATTTACAGATTCAAGAATATGAATATTAAAATATATACCCTATGTACATTCTTTTTGTGTACGAAAGAGAATTGTCGTAAAATGACTATCTAAAAACTACTAATAACAATAATAATAATAATAATAATAATAATAATAGTAATAGTAACAAGCAAACCTTTTACCAGACCAGTCAACGTCTTCTCATATGGTTTTTTTGTGTTTTAAATTATTTACTTTTTGGAGGAAATTTTTTTGGTCAGAAACACAACTTCATCAGAATACCTCTTTGTAACGAATACTAGTCCCGCACCAATTAAAACTGGTTTATATACGCTCTTGCACATTGCACTAATGAGAAATGAACTCTTTATTGAGCTGGTTTTGTTTACATTATTATGTGCAATCTTTAATGGCTATTTGCCTTTCATTTATTTTTATCCATGTCTCCCACATACAAAAGTAATTTTGCTTGAGTCACTCCAAAATACTACGAAAAAGCAGAAAAGAGTAAAATCATTCAAGTTGCTCAGTTTCTTGCATGATTAACAAGTCCACGTTTGTGCATTGCATCTTGTTGAATGCCAAGCTCAAAATAAGGATAGGCTGACAATAACAATATAGTGACCCTGAACATTCTAACATTTGGAAGAGCGATATGGATCTCTAGAAGGCCTTGGCGTATCAATGGATGGACTGAAAATTCTGCTATTTGTAAACTCTCCTGAAAATTTCGTCTAAAACATATTGATTTTGTTGAACTTGTTACAAATATGAGCCGTAAACGCCTCCCATCTATTAAACGTCTCCTTTTGGACCCCTAAAATTAAGTAAATGCCCAGGGCGTCTATTAGATCATCAAACGGTGTTCATGATTTGCGCGCGTTTCGGTTTAAACTTTTCCTTAAGTCAAGTGCATCGATCTGCTTGACTGACATTATCTCGGGTGAGTTTCAAAGAAAGGGGAGGAAAGGTCAAGAACTGCATCGATAATAACAGGACAGGCTAATGCTCATATATACTGAAATTGCGTAGCGCCCATATTACCAAGTATTCAATCCAATTATTATATTTTAACTCTACTGATAGCTGGATCTGATTGACTCTGCAAAGAAGCAACTGGCAGAAATGGTCGCAGAGTTACAGTCCAGAAGCAACGCCAAAGTTATCCTCGAATCAGTTAATTCCTCGTTAATGTTAGTTGGGAATTTTATAACTCTCCTGGTTATGTTACAAAACCGTCAGAGAAGAACAATTCCTAATTTGTTAGTCAAATTACTCGCTGTTACCGCCTTATGTTTGGGAGGTTTCATGTCAGCTCCGTTAGGACCTGTTGGCCAGGCAACCTCCAAGTGGCCTTTTAATAATTCGATCTGCTAATTTCAGGGATACTTTGCTATTATGTTGGCCGCTGCATCGACACATACATTGGTCTTGATGGCGGTTAACAGGGATTTTAGAGTGGTTAAACCACCAAAGTACCGCCGCTAATTATTTTTTAAATGGGTACAAAATGGTTTTTCATCCATCCAAGTTCTTCTACTATGGTTTATAATTGACAGTGATGCATTCACCGCCTTTCTGGTTGCCGTTTTTGTGGGGATTCCATCTTGCATTATTTTTTATTGTTACTTTAGAATCTTCAAGACAATTCGCAGTCACAATAACAATTTGTCTCACCTTGTTAACGGAACTAACACTGTGAACATAAAAAAAATTAAGGTGGCACGCACACTATTTGTGATAGTGGTGTTTTTTAGTCTTTGCTGGGCTCCAGTTTTGCTAATTGACATTGTAGACACTATTCTTGGGAGGTGGACTTTCCCGCGCGAGGCGTACGTAGCATACACGTTTTTGGCCAATATCAGCAGGGCATTGAATCCTTTTATATATGGTGTGCTTAACAAGAATTTTCGTAGAGTTGATCTGAGAGGAAATGCGAACGTTGTGGAACTAAATCCATTGCGTGTGCCTAATGCAGAGATGGAGTTGTAGGAAACCTCGAGTCGCTTTTCTCTTTACTGTTTTGTTATTTTTGTCTATATTTTTGTAGAATTAATGCTGTGTTCACACTAAACCGGATAACCGAAATTCATAACGGATAGGGCTTCTTTCTGTTCACACACAAGACGATTGTGGTGGTGCGATTTCTGTGCTGGTCGAAGCTGCGCCCCCCCCGATCTCTGAATATAATGTGGACAGTCACATATCAGATGGGTGCTCACACCTTACCGGATAGCTTTTTGTGGCGCCACGAACCCACTTATGTTCAGAAATGTATGTAATGGCGAAAATGGTGAATATGGCAAAAACTCACCAGATGGCTGGCGAAAATTTAAATGATGTTACAAGAGGCGCCCTTTAGAAAGAGACGAAGTTGACTAAAATGGCGGATCTGCCAAAAACTCAACAGATGGCTGGCGAAAATTTAAATGATGTTACAGGAGGCGCCCTTTAGAAAGCGAAGAAGTTGACGAAAATGGCGGATCTGGCAAAAGTTCGCCATGGGTTTGGCAAATTGGATGAAACAGTGGTCTCTTGGAGAGTGGCGATTATGACGAAAATGGCGAATATGACAAAAATAGTGAAACCAGCCAGCAATGGCGAACATGGCGAATCTGGCGAAAAATCGCCAAAGGGCTGGTGAAAATTTTAATGAGATTACAATAGGCGCTCCTTGCAAAGAAGAAAAGTTAACAAAGATGGGGAATCTTACAAAAATGGCAAATTTGGTCTGAATAGAAAATCTGGCAAAAAAGTTTCCATGGGTTTGGTAAATATTCAAATTGGATACCAAAAGTGATCCTTGGAGAGTGGCGATTTTGACGAAAATGGCAAATATAGCGAAAATTCGTCAAAGCCCTAACTTAAGTCAAATAAGATGGCAAAGGGGCCCCTTAGAAAGTAGCAAATTGGTCGCCGTATAGTGTGAACATAGCCTAAAAATTGATGTTGTTGTCCGATTGACACGTGTCAATGTCATCCACTTGGAAAAATATAGCTTGTATTAATTATGCAATAGTTTTGAGCGGCACATCGTAGAGTGCTTTCATTTTACTTTGTTGAGCAAAAATACAAGAAAAAAACTCGAGTCGCCTGTTGCCTCGTACCTAGGCGCTTCTTGGGATTTTCGACGGTAGTCTCGACGGAAAGATGATGGAAAAGCTTCAAAAACGCAAAGGCACAAGGGGAAACAAAGTCAAGCGTTTGAGGAAAGACGAATGCCGCAAGTGGTTGTGTACTATCATCAGACTGACCGGCAGCTCAGGGAACGCATTATCTTACTCGTTGGAATGCGATCGAGAAGTCCTGAATGAGATGGCGTTAGCCGACATCTTATGCTTCTGTGGATAATGATATTTCACCTTTGGATGCCACAACACTACTAGCTTTCCTGTCGACCGACTTCTGTCCTGACTATCCATCCCCTTGAAGTTTGTACGAAGCTCTTAGCAATTCAGCCTTTTAAAGCCTAGTGACCTGCATGAAAATCTGTCATGTCATATCCCGAAAGAATTCTCCTATGAATTAGCAGAACCCCTCAGCACAATTTTTATTACATCCCTTGCTTCTGGAATTCTTCCTGCTATTTGGAAAGAATCGAAACTCAGTGATAGAGGAGAGAGTCGAGAGACTTACAAAGATTTGGCTTTAACAACTTAGCCGTAATAAGGTGGATTGGCCACCGTCAGGGGACTGAGAAGTAGACGTTTCGTGCATTAGCCCTTCGTTGTCAGACCAAATCAGAGGATTCTGGTTGGTGCATTTTGTATGGTGTTAGATGTTTCTAAAAGGTATTCACTGTGCGTATCAAAGCGAGACTCCATGTCTCGCACCGCTATTAAAAAAGTAATAACAAATTTACCGAACTTAATTAGAATCGTTTCAATTTCGTGATATCAGGCTTAAGCTTGCAAATAATTTAGGCCTTGGCCAAACCTCGAGCTTTTCCTGAGACGAATCAAACGTAGTGAGTTAAGTTTATGAAAAGGTTGACGTCTGGTTTAGTTAAGTTCGTCTGAGTGAGTTTTGATCAAGCAGACGGATAGAACGTCTGAAGCTCGACTCTGGGACCAACGTCGATCTTCACCAGCAACGAACTCAACTAATAGATTAAAAATTTACGTGATAATTATGTTTTGCCTTTTTCAGGAGAAAATTTATCACTGGCCTGCTAAAAACGAAATATTGGGCAAATATATTTACCACTTTATTTTTGTTTTCTTTCTTTATTTCTTCTATCACTCTTCCTGTCGTAAGGACCAGTTTACTGTAAGTTTTAAGTTTAAAATTTGGTACTCAAGATTTTACTGATCCAGGTCTACTAAAGATACGGCTGACCCTCACTGGTTTGTCGTTGTGGCTTCGCCTTCACAAGTGTTTCTGAAGGAAGAAACAAGCCTAGCTACTTCAATTTACGTGAAAGAAGATCATCGCAGTTATAGACGCAACTTTTGCAGTTGTGAAAAGAAAGCCTGGAAAAATTCAGGCTTATTCTGGATTAGAACCCTTGACCTCTGCCATAGCCAGCTGGGAGCAGGTCGTTGAATTGGTTCGTTATAAACCCGTGAAAAGATGATCAAGTTATGAATAATGAAAATCATGTATGAGAACTGCGGGGTGAAGAATTATATGAAAGAAGGTCATCGCAGTTATAGATGCAACTTTTGCAGTTGCGAAAAGAAAGCCTGAAAAACCTCAGGCTTGTACGGGATTCGAAAATATACTTAACTTCCCCTTAATGTTAACATCCAAGGAAGTGGTGTCCTCATTAAAAAGGTGTTGCAGTACAGTAGAAGAGCAGTTGGAAGAAGTTTGACCAAGACCACTGTCTTTAACTGAGAAGCTTCCGTTTTTTGGAAGCGTCGTTAAATTGAAGAGAGATTCCGCTGTATACACAGGCGATATTATTTCCCTTTACGAAGCAAGCAGGGCGCTATATATTGCACGAGCTTCTCAATTCAAACTTCTCAATTCTAACAGTATGAACATAAAGAAATTAAGGTGGCACGCGCACTATTTGTGATAGTGGTGTTTTTTAGTCTTTGTTGGACTCCAGTTTTGTTAATTGACATCATGGACACGATTCTTGGGAGATGGACTTTCCCTCGCGAGGCGTACGTAGCGTACACTTTTTTGGCCAATGTCAGCAGTGCGTTGAATCCCTCGATATACGGTGTGCTTAACAAGAACTTTCGTAATGATTATATTAAGGTGTTAAGCTGGAGATACTGCTGTTCTCAAGCTGCTGTAGAACCAAACGCGGGGCTGTCAGGAAGTGCAAATGTTTTGGAGATAAAGCCATTGCGCGTGCCTAATGTAGAAAGAAAACCTGGTTTACTAACTAAAAACAAACGCCGCTTTGCCGCCTACATTCGTGTTTCAAGTTTAGGTCAGGTGCCTCTGAGGACGAGAGTGACTCTATTTGCACCTTGGCTTCTTTCATTTTTTCATGTTAACTTTTTTACGCACTCGCAATGGGAGAGTTGCAAACCATTGCAACATTCAAGCCTTATCAAAAGAAAAGTGTCCTTAATATCCTTAATAAGCAATTTCCGAGTTTCCGCTGGCCTCTGTATCGAAACGAGGTTAAGTGCTAAGCCTTTGATACGGAAATGATTTTTCATTCTTATACAAATAAAATTCATTTCCACAAGAAAGGTTGTACACTTTTCCTCATTTTGAAAGTGAGGGTTTTTGGAACTCGGAGGTGGCCTATTATCACACATTAAGTTTGATACAGAAGTAGTGTCAGACTTGAAAAAGCTAGTTTTGCAGATAGAGCTGAGGTAGTTATCCACGAAGCCCATCGATGTAAGGTAAACTTCTGAAGATTTAGAAAGGCCCTGTCCGCACGAATCCAGGAAAATATCCGGTTTTAATCGTCTCCACGAATTCGCAACTCCGTCAGATCCAAGGACTTGGAGACTACTTTGGAGAGAGCAAAAGGATGGGTTTTCCATGAGCAGATTCAGTGGTCTTGTGTATTGTGTGGACGGAAGGCCCCAAAATATCCCGATTCGTGCAAAGGGGGGCAGACACTGTCTGGCGTGAGCTCTCTAGCACGAACTGGTCGAAATAATATTATTTACTTTTTAGAAGGCTTTTTTGATTTGATTTTATTACCTTCGCCACCATAATATAAACACATCGGTATTCAAACACAGTAACAAACAAAAAGTGGCAGGGATTCCGCAACAGCGTGAGCCAGTTACTAGGGGCCCAGAAAATTAAAAAAATATAAGAATAGTTAAAAGACATAATCACAAAATTAAAAGCAACACGAGACAGGCTGGGCAAGACTACGACACTTGTTACATTTAAGACAGACAGACTTAAAAGTGCGGGAATTTTCACGGTCGTAATTACTTAAGGCGGTTTTGTAATACTCTACCATTGCCTGTTTAAAAACATTGAGGGCGTTATGACAGGATCAGTTCATCAGCAACAACGTTCCAGACGCGTACGCATCTGGTGATATAAGACTTTTGATAAGTTGCTGCCTGAAATTTAGGGTCTACAAATTTAATAACACCACTAGATGAAGATCTGGTAGGCCTCGTGATGCGAGCGTTAGGAACAATTGATGGATCTACCGATACGAGACCATGAATGATTTTGAAATAAAAAAACACCATATCTAGATACTCTTGCCAGAATCTTAATGGCAGCAGATCCAAAGATTTAAGTCTGTCCACGTAAGAATTTGTGTAGGAAAAAGGCAATTTGAGAACATATTTAGTGGCACGCCTTTGTGTCCTTTTTAATTGTAATTAGTTTGATAGACTGAGGAGCCCAAATTTGGGTTGCATAGCCGAATAGAGGTCTAACTAAATTGAGATAGACCGATCGCCTAACGTCAGTGCTTTTACATATGTTCTTTCTATTTCTTTTCACCCTGACTGTTTTACAGGAAGAGATAATTTTAGCCCGCTTAATGTACGAAAGCAACCATTTGGCCCTTTATATATAAAACTGCAAAAAATGATGATACTATTAATAAAATAATAATAATAACAATAATGATATTACTACAAGCAAACATTTTACCAGACCATATATATATTTTTCCCGACAGAAACACAACTTCATCAGAATACCTCCTTCTAACGAATGCTAGCCCCGCACCTGTTAAAACTGGTTTCTTTTCCCCATCTATAAATAGCATGTTTTACTACAGCTTAAATAAAGGCTCTTGCAAATTGCAGTAATAAGAGATGAACTCTTTATTGAGCGGGTATGTTTAAATTATTATGTGAAATCTCTAATGGCTATTTGCCTTCCATTTATTTTTATCCATGTATCCCACATACAAATTAAAGTAATTTTTCTTGAGTTACTCCAAAATACTACGAAAAAGCAGAAAGGCTGAAATAATTCAAGTTCTGCTCAGTTTCTTGCTTGATTAACAAGGCTACGTTTGTGCATCGCATCTTGTTGAATGTCAAGCTTAAAACAGTAAGGATGGGCTGACAATAACATCATAATGGAAGAGCGATATGGATCTCTAGAAGGCCTTGGCGTATCAATGGATGGACAGGATATTCTGCTATAATGTATTTATAAACTCTCCGGGTATTTTCGTCGAAAACATTTTTGAAATTTTGTTGATCTTGTTACAGATATGAGAATAAATGCCTCCCATCTATTAAAAGCCCCCACTTAGGCACCTAAATTAAATAAACACTCCGGGCGTCTATTAGATACTTTACGTTATTCATGGTTTGTGTGCGTTGCTGCTTTAACATTTTCCTTACGTCAAGTACGTCGACCTGCTTGGATCTGCCACCGAATATGGTGTTACCTTGGTCAGTGTATGTATTCTTTGACTAACATTGTCTAGGTGATTTCAAGAGAAGGGAGAGAAATGATCAAAACCTGCATCCCGAATAACAGAACAAGTCAAAGGAGCTGTTTCACGAAATTTCTCAATATCAACTGTAAACAGGTGGGAACCGCCACCAGATTGAGCGTAACAGAAAAATCACAAATCACAAATCACAGCGAATTCAAAAAAGGTAAGGATTTGCAAACTTGAAGAAGATTAAAACGGTTTGCAATAGCGGTTTTTGAAAACTTGTAATTGTTAGCCTAACAGTTTTTCAATGGTCGTTTTTGTGGTTTGTAACGTTTGATCAATGCCTGGGACGCATATTTTTTTGACACGAAGCTGAGGTTTTTGTCATTGGCAAGTAACGTTAAGTTCCCATAGCGAACAACGACGCGTAATTGGGAATGTTAACAAAACTGAGGTTGACAACCGTGACACAGTCCCTTTCAGATTAGGGAGCTTAAGCAACAACGACGGCGACCGCAACAAGAACGGCAAAAAAAAACAACAACAGGTGTAGATTAGCAAAACAACAACTCGTGCAACACGCTTTCTTTGTACATTTCTTTGCCGTCGTTGCACGACTACAACGTGAAAATGCGTAAATTAACGGGAACTCAAACGTGAACAACTGTCTTTTTTCTTTTCCTGAACTTTGATACAGTCCTTTAGAATTCAACTCCAAAAACATTTGCCAACATTTGACGAAGTAAACGAGATGGAAGAAGCGCGATAAAGTTTGTAGCAGCACAAAGTCACTTTTTAAGTGACGTTTTCGTAGTCGTCGCCTTCGTTGTTGCTTAAGCGCCCTAATGTCTCATAGATACTGAAATCACTTCGCGTCCATGTTATTTTATCTAATTTTTATATTTAACTCCATAGCTGGATACGATTGACTCTGTGCGTAATGAATTCAACTAAGAAGCAACTGGCAGAAATGTTGGTAGAGCTACAGTCCAGAAGCAACGCCAAAATTATCCTAGAATCATTTTCATTCGGGATTATTTCCTCATTAATGTTAGTTGGGAATTTTATAACTCTCCTGGTTATGTTACTAAACAGTCAAAGAAAAACAATTTCTAATTTGTTAGTCGCATCACTCGCTGTTACCGACTTATGTTTGGGAGTTTTCGTGTCAGCTCCGTTAGGACCTGCTGTCCTGGTGACCTCTAAGTGGCCTTTTAATGAATCGACCTGCCAATTTCAGGGTTACTCTGCTATTATGTTGACTGCTGCATCGATACATACATTGGTCTTAATGGCGGTAAACAGGTATTTTAGACTTGTTAGACCATCAAAGTACCGCCGCTACTTCACTCAAAGAAAAACGCAGTTCATTATTGTTATATCGTGGCTTTCTTCAATGTGTGCTCCATTGCCATATTTCTTAAATGGGTACAAAATGGTTTTTCATCCATCCAAGTTCTTCTGCTGTTTTATAATTGACAGTGGTGCATTCGCCGCCCTTTTGGTCGCATTTTATGTGGGGATTCCATGTTGCATCATTTTTTACTGTTACTTTAGAATCTTCAAGACAATTCGTACTCACAATAACAACTTGTATCACCCTGGTAATGGAATTAACACTGTAAACATAAAAGAAATTAAGGTGGCACGCACACTATTTGTGATAGTGGTGTTTTTTAGTCTTTGCTGGGCTCCAGTTTTGCTAATTGACATTGTAGACACTATTCTTGGGAGATGGACTTTCCCTCGCGAGGCGTACGTAGCATACACGTTTTTGGCCAATATCAGCAGTGCATTGAATCCTTTTATATATGGCGTGCTTAACAAGAATTTTCGTAAGGATTATCTTAAAATGGTATGCTGCAGGTTAAGTCATGTTCAAGCTACTGTACAACCAGTGGTGCTGGGAGGAAATGCCAATGTTGTGGAACTAAATCCATTGCGTGTGCACAATACAGAGAGGAGGTTACAGAATTAAGGCCTGTGCTCACACTAAACCGTATAGCTTTTGCGCCGCCACGAGGGATAGTAGAGCGAGCGAAGCGCGAGCGCGCGTGAAAATCACCCCACGCGAGAAAAGGCGAGACGCTTCGGGGAGAGAGAAAAAATGAGGTTACTCTCTCCAAAAAGGTATCCGGTATCAGAGTGAACGTAGCCTAAGAATTGATGTTGTGGTCTGATTGACACGTGTCAATGTCTAGCAAGTTGGAAAAATACATCTTGTATTAATTAATTATGCAATAGTTTTGAGTAGTGCGTCGTGGAGTGGTTTCATTTTACTATTGTGATTGCTACATAAGTTCAGTAACATCTGTAAACCTGAAAACGGGTTGGTATTAAATGGCCAGCCGAAATATTGTTATAAAAAACAATACACGTTGTTTTAAATCAGCTTTGCAGTAGTCTTTGGACTTCTCGTTCTTGGTTCTTCAGTTATATTTTGGCTGATTAGATCTCTTTTCTAGAGATCCAACGTTTACAACTAGCAGGATGTTCGTCCACGGTTTTTGCAGTTAATCTAATCCTTCATTTTACTTAGTACGCAGAAAGTCTTTAGTTGAGTGCAAATACAAGAATAAAAACTCGGGTCACCTGCTGCCTTGTACCTTTCTTGGGATCTACGACGGTAGTCGCTTTCAAGGATCATGGGAAGGCTTCAAAAACGAAAGGGCACAAGGAAAGACTTAGCGTGATGCCTGGTTGGGGGGGGGGGGGGGGTACTCCCATACATTACCTATACGGGTATGTGCCGCCCGACGGGGTCTTGATTTTGAAGCTCCTGGTTTAGAACGGAGTATCCATTTCAGAGGCGTTTTCTAGAACGGGGTGTAATATTTCGAACGCACGAAAGCTCCAGTTTTGTAAGCAGCCATTTGAAATTATTCAAGGACAGATTCCTTTAATACGGTTCAATGCGTTAACAAGCAAACTGTTATACTCTTGTTGCACCCTAGAACGGAGTATAAAAAATTGGCCCATTTCGAGAACGGGGTATAAAAAATTGGCCCATTTCTAGAACGGGGAATCAATTTTAAGGGACATTTTTTTTACGACGGGGTGCCAATTTGGATTCCCGGGCGGCACATACCCACCCAAAAAATATCCAAGTGCACCCCCCCCCCCGGAGTGTGATGTTACACGGGACGATTCGCAACGACGATTTTCAGCGCAACTCAGCGTTGCAATGCTGGAACAATGTTGTAATCATTCGAAACAATGTCGCAACAATGTTGGAACGCTGTGTTGCGCTACAAATCGTCGTTGCGAATCGTCTCGTGTAACATCACCCTCTTGCGCGGAGACTACCGCAGAAAATCTCAAAAAGCTCTTGGGTACGAGGCAGGGTCCACTGTGGGATGTTTCACAGTATACTATTGCTGGTTTGTAGCTGATATCACTGCGGCCATGTTGCTTGACAAGAACAAAAGAGTTGCCCCTTCGCTGGGAACTAAACTCTTGTTTCGTCGACCATCATGGCCGTCTTGTCACGTGGTTCAGGCGCGGATCTGATGTACTGACCGTTTCCCTAAATGAGCTTGGAATGTGTAAGTTTCTAGGGGGAACGGGGGCATGTACCCTTCGTGAAATCTTTTTTCTTTTTTTTCGCCATCAAGTCACCATTCCTGGGTTTCTGAGTCATTCAATCAGGATATTGGCCATACTTTAACTTGGAACGTTTTTTCATAAAAAAATTATTTATCCATGAAAAGTCTGGCCGATTTTCGTAGAACCGTGGAAACCGGAGTGGATCCGAGCCTGTGATTGCCAACCAAGAAAAGGGAAGAATATGTATTGTTATTTTATCTATAAGGGCCTATTTACACGGAGGTGGGGGACCCCAGGAAGGTGAGTAACCCGCTTAGGTGAGATAACCCACCTGTCCATATAATCTCTCATTTTATTTTCATCACGTTTACATGATAGGTGGGGTGACCCGCCACATGTTACCTTACCTACCTGGAGTCCTCCACCTTAATGTAAACAAGCCCTAAACCATAACTTTACGCCTTTGGTGCCAACGAAATTTGAATTTCATGCAATTTCGACATCGATATTTAAAGTACGAGTTTGTAGGCTTGTACATTTAAACGGCAAAATCAGTGCTCTTGCGAAATAAAAACTTTGACGTGACATACCTCGACAAGCGACATCGTACCGAATGTCCATCAAAAGCCGCGACGTGCTTGCAAAACAAAAACCATTCATTCCGGTAGTCATGTCAGTGTAGCGCGACTTCTAAACTGCACGTCTTCTAACTCGTAAGGTTGGCTCGCGCGGCGGCCACAGGCAAAGTTTTAACTTTTACAGATATAGTTCATTGATTATTGCAATTGACATACAACTCCTTGCTAAGATCTAATTGCACCTAAATGTTATAATAAAATCATCATAAGGTAAAATTTTAAAAGAAATAGTATTTTGAATTATTTTATGCAAATTTGAGACTTTTTAATTTAATGTTAAAAGCGACAGTTTCGGGCTTGCATTTTCTCACGTTTGCCAGCAGAGTGAATAAGTCCAGTATTCAATACTACCAATGACTCAAAAGTATTAATTACTGCTAATACAAGTCAAAACACACAAAGCAAAAACGGGGTAAAGAGGAACTGATGGAAATGGCGAAGAAATTAATCTGGCTGAACCAATTCAAGAATTATCGTAAGTAATAATGTTTAAAACTCAGCACGTTTTCCGTAACATGATAATTGATAAGTCATGCCTCACTAACTCAAACACCTTACGTTTTTTAAATATCCGAGTAAAATATCCTACTAGCATTTTTTTAAAAGCCTCAAGAGTGATCAACGTAAAATTCCTCCTTGTCATTTACACGACAACGCTTTAATATAAAACAAAGTGGTCACAGGAAAATGACAAGTTCACTGGCTCCCTGTTCAAACAAATAAAATCAATGTGACTACACTGTATATCACCTCCTCACTACTTCTGAGATCAAAACTCGGCGTGACTGACCTTTCCGACAGTACGTAGTGTGTCACAGTCAATCAGATTCCTTTCCACTCATTCAGGAGGTACCGCAAGGGTCATTTTTTGGCCCACTTCAATGTCAACAATGCCCACTTCAATGTCAACACCAGCAGACTAAAACGAGTAGGACGACACCTGCCAAGCGTGCACTGTCAGACCGATGATACGCCATTGCACTTGGCGTTCATTCCAGACGTACCGGGCGATGATGCTAATGCGGTAATGGAGTGAGGACACAGTGCGAGCCATGCGAACAACTACTAAAACTCAAAAAAGCAATAATGCGGAAAAAAATTGAAAGATGACCGTTGTAAGTTAGTGTTTAACTATATTTTTCCCATGGCTCGCATGGCTCGCTTGCTCGATGATTGTCCGGACCCGGGTAAAAGGTGACCCCTTTTGCATCATGGACTTTAATGGAATAATTAGAGACCGACTCATGACTGTACTGGATAAGCCTGACTGAGTTTCTGCTCCCTAGTTAGTACCCGGCAACAGTTAGCTAAGGTTTGCATTGGTAGTATTATTGTAAGGCAGTCTGTGGTTAACGCTTAGCATAAATGTAATATGGCTGCAGAGCGGGCCACATTATACAAGCTTTCCTGCTGCAGTGTTTAAAACATGCTGAACCTTGTTAAGCTGCGAGGCAAGTGAACCGTACAATAAATAAAACAGCGTATGATCTACTTTGAGATTTTGCGGCTATTTACATTTAAAGCTATTCATGTTATTGCTCCTGGTACATATTTTTTATATTCAGGACCTAGTTTAATTCTCTAAAATCGCAAGGCGCATATAAACTCCACTGCCGGATCCAGACCTTGCGATATTAAAGGGGGTGAGGGGGTGAGGGGGTGGTCATTCAGACCCTTAGATAACGGGGGGCGGCGGTCTCCAATAAAATTTTTTCGGCCTTCGGGCCTCAGTTTGGTCTAAAAATAAGGGATCCGCCATGCACTGACCTCAGATCTTCTGGTGGTACTTTACTAGAGGACGCCAAAAATTACAACAAAGGTAATTAAATTTTCATTTTTCAATCGCGATAACAGACTGAAATAGTATTCCATCGAACCTTATGAATGCACCTTCATTTAGCAGTTTTAAGTCCAATCTGTTAGATCATTTGTGTCAATTTTAAATCAGTTGTAACTCGTGAGTGACAAGTATGCAATTTAATCCGGTTAGTTTTGGGCCGTATTTAAATTTTACTTCTTAATTTTTCGTGTCAATTTTAGTATGCAATTTAATTAGGTAAGTTTTGGGCCGCATTTTAATTTTACTTCTTAAGTTTTATTATGTTTAATATTCGGGAATATTCTTTGTATAGGAATTTAGTTTCCCCCAATTATTCTCCAGTCATGCACTTTTTGTATTTTCTATAATTTATTTGCTTGTATTTGCATGCCAAAGTATTATTAAAGTTAAACTTAAACTTAAACAAAAGTTACACAAGGCGATAGTCCCTTCCCGGAGGCCTGGCTGCACCCATGTTATGGAGTGCTCTGCTTCGTGAGCTGTGCGCGACATTCGTTTCTTACGACGCACTTTTTTAAGACTGCTTATAGTAAACTAACTTTTTACCTTTTTACCTTTTACCTTTTTTGGCCTTTCCTTTGAAGTCATATGGATCTCCCCAGTTTGATTTAAATTATAAATTAATTAACTAGAGCTACGCTTTTAGCCCTGACTAAATCTATATATTAAATATGACGTTTTAATTTTCGAGTTTACATAGCGAAAAGTGTTTTGCAGAGCAATCAATTCAACAACCGTGAATTTTTTTTCCAAATTTTACTATAAGATCGCGGATGAGTCCCTCGAAACAGAGCAAATTTCCTGTTTTATCTCGGTAAATTCAAGGCCGATTAAACGTACCGAAACAATTTCACATTCTGGTTGTGCCTAACAAGTATTAGAAGTATTTTTCAAATTCTTGACAGGTGTGTTTTTTTACTCTTGTGGATTTCTCAAGATCCATTTTTAAAGTTTTAAAAATGCATTATTTTGGCAGCAAATTAGGGGAGTTTTAATAAATAGCTCTAAGTGGCGGTCAAGTTAATTACAGCGGAAGAAGTCTCTTTATTTCAGTGGATTCATAGTTAGCCCTTTAAAATAAGTAATCCATGCTGGTCAATGTTTCTTTTTGGCCACATTCTAGCTTCTTTCAAAACTTGCATTAAAAAGATTTGTCTTTCTTGCTTTTGACTTTATTACACATGTTCTTCTTTTCTTTTTCTTTGCTTTTTACTTGCGTGCCTAGAAATTGTACAGGCAATATTTTGACAAATGTCTTGTCTGGTCTTGATTCTATCATAACGGCAAAGACACAAATTAAAGTTTTAATTTCTTTTTTTCAATTTCTCTTCCTCTGGCGGAAATGTTGCCCAGGAAGTAGCATGACGGTCTTAAGTACTCTTAAAGCCAAAGATGTTATCTACTTACTGTTTTTTGTTCTCGCCGCAAAAAGCAAATAGTGTCTTGCAAATCTGACGCTCAACAAAGAGGTTCTGCCCAAATTTCACGCGAAATTTTGTTCCCCTTATCTTGTATTTATGCCTGCTTTTGAATTCGAAAGTTAGTCTATACCCTGTTAGAAAGTTTAAGGGGTGCATTTCATCAATTGTAAGATACTTTCCCTATAGAGGTTCCTGCTTTAAGCGACTTTTAAGTCGTCAGACAAATTTTAACGAGATTGCAATATTAAAAGATATCGGACAAATATTAGCGGAAACGACATACATATTTTGTCATATTTTGAGGTTACTGCGATGTTGCTGCGCTCGCATCGTGTTCCTTCCTCCGAAAGCCAAACAGCCTTCGCACGAGTCTTGGTTAGTTTACTGCTTACGATTTTTTTTATATTGCTAGTTTCACCTCTTACCCTAATTTTGACGGAATTCTTTGTGTACCAGTTTATGTGTTTCTTTGCTTTTATCCTTTCAAAGACGAACACGTAAATTGTAAAAAGGAGTGCTAAATTCAAGATTCATTTCATTATTTCGTGAAGGGTACAGATACTTGCAATTGCCGCTTAAAGAATATATGAAAAATTGCCTTGCTGAACATGTTTTAACATTGGTGACTTTTAGGCTACGGTGTTTAAATTAGCGTTTACAATTCTGAGATTGGAGGACGGAAACTGCCAAGAAATGTACAGTGTACTAATGCACGAGTTCAGAAGGTGTTTAAGAATATCATATTTATAGAGTGCTTTGCCTGAATCCAATATTTAAATTCTTTTTGAAATGAAGTTGAAGTATTTCTATTTTTTCAGATAAGTGTTGTGTTCGTCCCTGACAGCCCGCTCCGTTTGAGGTAAAATTTCAAAGCTTGTGTTGTAAATACTGTACATAACGATGTAAGGATTTTGACAATTCATTATTAATATAACATAGTTATACTAGTGGGTTATCGTTTCCCTCTTCTCGCCTTAATATGTGTCCTGCTTCTCAGTATTCCACAACAAGAAAAGGTTACTTGTGTAACTCGTAGTCATATTAATGGCAGTTTTCCCTTTTTCGCCCGCGTAATGCGAACACCTACTCAATATTCAACAACAAAGAAACAACCAACAAACATTATTCAAACACACAGTTAATAAAAACCATACTTTTCTCAATCGCCAGTAACTGAAAAACTGGTCAATGTTTTAACTTAACGGATTAAGTTGTCCAGCTGATTTCAACTTTTGTTTCATTGAAATGAGATAAACTAACATGAAAGCCAGGATTCGAGCCAGGACTTGAGCTAGGACTCGAGCCAGGACTCGAGCAAGAATTTTCCAGCCTGGAGTCCAGTTAGGACTTTTCTAATCTTTCTCTAAGCAAAAAAAAAAAAAAAAAAAATGAAAATCATTCATAAACAAATAAATAAAAGTAAAATGAAGCAACAAAAAGGACTCCTTACGTAACTCGTATAACCCTCACCCTAACCCTACCCTTACCTTAACCTAACTCTAACCGTAACTTAACCTTAAACCTAACCCTAACTCTACCTCTAACCTTACCCTAACCCTCACCCTAACCTAACCCTAACTCGGGCTTTCCTTCCAAGATTGCCATAGCCTGTTCCAAGCGTTCAGATAGTGGAGAGCGGTGCAAAGTAAAGAAAGCGATGAAAAGTAGAGGGAGACTGGGGAGAGAGGTGCGGGAACGCTTGTAAGAATTTTTAACAAAAGTGCGTTCCGGTATACCAGATCCTGGTATACCCTCTGATTGGTTGATTTTGACAGTTTTTGTCAACAGTGGAGCGTCTTCGATCACAGCGAGAAATGCGATATGGCGGTGATGACAGACTCTACGTCCCGTCCAGAATTCGAAGTCGCAACAAACACAGCGCTGAGTGACTTTCCAAACGTGGAGGCTAAACGCGAAGAGCAAAGGAACTGTTTAAAACACGTAGTCGGCAGGATAGATGTCTTCGCATTTTCACCGACTGGCTTTGGAAAAAGACTTATTTTCCAGCTTTTTCCTCGAATAAAGCGTGCGTTGGAATGAAGGCAGGATAGAATGCCATTTACGATTGTTGTGGTAACTCCGTTGATTGCCATCATGAAAGACCAAGTGGAACATTTGAACAAAATCGAAGTAGCAGCGGCAATGATGGGAGAAGATGTGGATAAAGCCGTTAAAAGTGGAAGCTGTGAAATTGTATGATCCTTCAAAATTCACCCAAAGGCGTACTGCAGTCACAAATCGTGGTTGTCTAAGGAATGGACCAAAGGACTTCAAAACAGTGTTCAAAAGGAAAGCTTGGAAAGCAGGTTGCAGCTATCGCTATTGACGAGGTCCACTCAATCACCGAATAGTAAATTTTCCCTTCGTTTGTTGGGCATTTTCATTGCTCGAGTTAACGATCTGTATTGAAACGGCTTTCTATCCAAATGAGCGATATTTGTTTGTCACTTGATTCATAATTTTTTTGTCACGTACACGCTGAAATCATGCTTTAAAGCCGTAAATAAATTACTTCTCCCGCTCTCTATTGTCTGAAAGTCTTACATTAGGTTTTTAGTACGATTATATATACATAATACTAATTTTTGATCTGAGAAATTTTGATTTATTCGTAAGAAAAATAATAAATGTATGGAGTTGTAACATCAGTCTTGATGGATAAGTGAAGACCACCTACAGCTGATGCGGTCTGAGTGGGCGGATGAGTCTATTTAAAACAAATCTAACAGGCGTTCCCTCTCTCACCTCTCCTCCTCCCTCGCTTTTATTTTTTCGCGCTCCTTTTTACTTCGCACCGTTCCCCACTATCTGAACGCCTGGAACAGGCTAAGATTGCCACGAAAACCCTCCTCTTATTAAAATAGTGCTTGTGAAAATGGCGGGAAAGTGAAAAATTGTCGAGTCCTGGCTCGATATATAGGCACCCTCAATTGAAATTCTTTATTTTTAGTTACTCAATCAGCCATTTTCTTAGGGGTTTCCATGAGAGTTGTTTAGACATTTTTTTTACACTAATATGGGTTGTACTTGAGGGACACGTCTTGTAGAGGACTTTTAAATATAAAGTTTGACAGATTACCACCAACCATGACTAAATTGTTAAAACAAATAAATAATAAATATATCCCTTTGCGTCCTTGTTACGTTCAATTCTTTGTTTCCCCCTCTTTTTTTTTCAGCTATAACTGAGTGAGCCAAGATGGATTCCGAGGATTCCAGAGCGAAGCAATTGGAAGACATGTTAAATGAACTTAAGTCAAGAAGCAAGGAAAAAGTCATTCTGGAAACAGGAGTTTTCAGGCTTATTTTGTTGTTTTTGTTTGTTGGAAACGTGTTAACACTCCTGGTTATGATACTAAACCCTCGGATGCGAACAATTCCGAACATGTTCGTAACATCACTCGTTGTTTCGGACTTATCGTTCGGTGTTTTCATGGTATGTCCCTTGGGTGTTCCTGTATCAGTGTTATCTCAATGGCCTTTTAATCACACAACCTGTCAATATCAAGGCTACATAACTATCGCCTTGAGTGTTGCATCGATTCACACAATGGCCTTAATGGCGGTGAACAGATATTTTAGAATCGTCAAACCATCGAAATACCGCCGCCACTTCACCAAAAAGAAAGCCATGGTCATGATCCTTGTGTCTTGGCTCTATTCCATATTAGTTCCGTTTCCCTACGTCCTCAGTGGGCACAAAATGATTTTTCACCCGGGCAAGTTCATCTGCTTTCTCAACATTGACACCACTGCACTGATCTCCTTCGAGACAGTTTTGGTTGGAATTCCATCTTGTATTATCTTTTACTTCTACTTTAGAATCTTCAAGACAGTTCGCAGTCACAACAATAACCTTCATCTCTCCGGTAGTGGAATTAACGCTGTAAACGTGGAGGAAGTCAAGGTGGCGCGCACGTTATTTGTGATAGTGGTGTTTTTTAATTTGTGTTGGACACCAGTTTTGGTGATCGACCTTGTGGACATAATAAGCGGGATGTGGACCTTTCCTCGTGAGGCTTACGTAGCATACAGCGTTTTGGCAACTTTAAGTGCTGCTTTGAATCCTTTTATTTACGGCGTGCTAAACAGGAATTTTCGCAGGGAATTTCTGAAGTTGCTACGCTGTAGGTACTGCCGTCCACAAGCTGTTGTAGAACCATCGTTGGTAGGAGGAACAGCCCCACGGGCTGTGCAGCCATTGCCAGATGAACGTATGGCATATCGAATTGACTTAAAATCCGATTTGTGTTTCGAGTCGCACAGAAATATTTCAACGTTATCACATCAACCGAGTGATTGATTTAGCTGTCGGTCACTTGACGTTCGTACATCATGAACATTTAACGCGTCGTATATAGGAGACAGGTCCACGCCCCCAACCCTGTTCAGTGTTAGACTCGGCGTTTGGCACCGGGGTATCTGTTTCAAATATTCTAACATCTTCTGTCCTGATATCATGTTTAGTAGTTTTACAATTTTGCATCCCTTTAGTGTCCCCGATTAGTAGGCCGGCCTGACGGCAAGCTAGAAGATTAGACACTTAGGCCCGGTTCAGACGCCGAACTTTTCATGAGCCGAACCTAATTCGAATTAAGGCCGACCCAAATTATTTAGACCGGCTGAATTGATTCAGACGCCGATCTTAATTCCAGCCGAACTAAATTCAAAAGGAGAAAAATGCTCATTTCGGTCAAACTACTTACAAAATACGTTAAAATAATTCATGCATTAGGTTCGGTACATGAAAAGTTCGGCGTCTGAATCAAAGCCGTTCCAAAGTCGCTCCAAAGGCGAAATTCCCGGCTGGGCCAGGCGAAAAGAACGGCTGAGCCGTTCCAAATTGAAACAGGCGTTCCTAATTGATTCAGACGCCGAACTTTTCATGTACTTAATTCAATGTATTAGGTTCGGCTCATGAAAAATTCGGCGTCTGAACCGGGCCTTAAATAAAGTTGTTGATTGATTGACCCTTAAGCTGAGGTGTAGCGCGTCTTTTCAAGTTCTCGTATGCACTCCTAGTGACCTTGCCACTTTAGTCACCTTTCCCAAGGTAATGAGCGTCAGGAGCAGTGCAACCAATGTGTTACACCAATCCACTTATCTTTTCTTGAAGCGTGCGTTCTTCGACGTTGGTAAACTTTGATCTTTGCGAATGCATGGGAAAACCACGTGAATTTTTTTTAAAAAAAAGTTTTAATATGTTGCGTTTTGTTCTCTTTGCTACATTTTATTTGAAGTTCAGTTGAAATGTGATATACCTAGTCATAGAATGGTTCAGATGTGTGTGGGATACTGTGAAGTATCACAACAGAGAAGACTTGAGACAATAACGAAAACACACTTGTGGTATTTTTTACGGGAAAGCATTTCTCAAGTTTTCTCTATATCGCTCGATTCTGAATTTGTTGTCACTTGAAAAACTTTCTTGAAGACTTAAAAACTTCCACTGGCTCAGTTGGCTTGCTGGTCTGCAGCGGGGAGTTCATGGGCTCTTAACCCAACCACACCATCATCAGGGTTTTTAACTCTTCCAGCTCCAAGATCAACATACAAGTTCTCCTAACTGGCCTCCATACATTTCCTTAAAAAAATTAGTTGAGAGAAATTGTTTAAAGATCAAAGCATTTTTCTTTAGTGATCATTCTGTTAATTCTCGTAACCTTTCTACTTTATTAGATATTGAAATTGTTAGGAGAAAATTGAATTCGGTCACTCTTAGGACTTAGAGTGTTAACACAAGCTGGTGCCAGTTCAGATGATTGCTTTATGGGTGGTCTCTGGTGATAAGAGGATGTTGGTCTTGTTAAGGAGAAAATGTACACTTCACAGCCTGCAATTCACCCATTTGGGACACTGCCAAGAGCAATCTGTTCCCACCTTTCTAAGGCATCTCCATTTCGTCAAACTGTCCGACAGTGAAAGAACATCGGACTGTCCACTATAAGGAAAAACGAGATGTAATTCTCCAACTGACTGCTGTTTGCATGTCCAACATGAACTGGGGCCGGAGGCATTAAAGACTAATTCGATTTCAGGCCATGCATTTTTTGTCCTGACTGTACATTAGAGAGTGCCCTTTTAAACACAACGTAAAATACTCTTTCCCGCTTTACATGCAAGTTAATATCTATACTAATTGTAGCTCTTATCCTGAGTGGAACTTGACAAATTTTCACCAGAAAAAAATGACTTGGAAATTTGTCATTTCGGTCTGTAAAAAGGCCCAAAGGGGCTAACAGATGCATTTTATGGCTGCGCAAAAAGTCTGTGATTTAGTCATATTCAAAAGAAAGTGCAATTACAGCAGTTAAAAGGGATACAAACCTCCGCCCCCCCCCCCCCCCCCCCCAACCCGGGATGTTAACATGCAATCAGGCGTTCTTTTTTTTGGGAAAGCACGCATAGTCTATTATGTTTTACTTAGACTGGTGTGGAGTATTTAACCAATTGTTCTTCGAGCCCAAATGGGCTCTGAGTCAATGGCCCATGAGGACGAAGGCCGAATGAGCTATTGACTTAGTGGCCATGAGTAAAATCTAACTAGTTGGTCAAAAATATCGAGACAAAACAATTTCAGCTACCAAAACGCGATTCAGCCGCCGATGTTTTGGTTTTCAAAGACGGCACTTTTCCCTACTAGTGAGCTATAACATATAGCCTAGTAGTAGCTCAACCAATCAGAACGCGGAATTGATAATGGACCACTAATTGGAATTTCCTAATGTTCGTTATACCTGAAACTTTGTTATATAGGGGTTCGATATATATATAGAGGTCCCACTGTACTATCACAAATTTGAAAAAGTTCCCTCAGCAGGGCTGTCACTACCAGGGAAAGCACACATCGTCTCCCAAACGAAAAGAGAAGAAGGACCTGATCGCAGGTTAATCAAATGTATATGTTGCGGATCAATTCTGCCTTAGGTTTAATAATAATAATAATAATAATAACAATAATAATAATAATAATAATAATAATAATAATAATAATAATAATAATAATAATAATAATAATAATAATGATGATGATGACGAAAATGAAAATGCCAAGCATTTTAGAGTTTTTCATTTTGCCTACATAAACTACAACATGTTCAAGCCACATGGTCACAATAAATCAAGGGTGGTAGTTTCCCACACCCAACTGAGTGATGTAGTTGTCTGAAATTCTGGCATTGCAGGCCGCATGCTATTAGAAACAGCTGTAAAAGAACAACAAGTGCTGCTTAAATCCCAGTTGGACAGGATGCTTACTAGCCTGAAACGCAGATTACCTTAAGGGTTTGTAACGCTTTCCTGCCTTAACAAGAGGAGGGGGGGGGGGGGGGGAATGCATGATGAGCCAAAAGAAAGTCTGTGTAGGAGGTTAGGAGCTTTCTTCCTTGTTATTGTAGGGTCACTATACTCAACAACTAAAATGGTTCCAATCACAGCCATTGGAAGGGCTGTGACCTATACACAAGTGATTAGGTAATTAATGGAAACCTGAATGAAACACTTATGTAGGAACAAAAATGAGTGAAGGCCTCTTCTGTAAATTAAGTGGCTTGACAAATGAATTCAGAATTTGTCAGTTTCTGGTTCACACATGTATCTCTATCAGCATCTGCATCTGTAGCTCAATTTAAGAGCATGCTTTACTTTTGTAGATGATAACAGAGCCCTAACATGCAAGCATTAGAGAAACTGCGGTTGCTACATGAAGATCTTGAAATGTTCCAGTTTGTTTTCAGGTGTCCAAAAACTGCTTCAGTTTTCTGTGGAACCTGAACACCTATTTCAATTACAGGGTCATGCCTCTGCAGTCATGCTCACCGGTGAATTCAAAACACCAAATGAAGTTCACCATCAACTCTTTCTACATCACAGCCAAACTTCCTGCACTCTTTTGACATTGTCTTCATAAGCCATTTGATTCCCTCCTCCTTGGCTCTGTTAACTCGTAAGTGCATGATCTGTGTTGGCACCATTCTCAACCCAACCAAAAGGCCGGTTGCAGGATTTATATCTGCAAAATACATCAGAGCAAGATCATCGCGATAACCCTCATGACCTGTGATTCCTTCGTAGTCATTTAAAAAGTCACCACAACCGTAAATAATAAGCTTTCCATTGTACACTTCTATGCCTTTGACATGATGAGATGAATGCCCGTGAATGACATGAACTCCAGCCTCATCAATGGCCTTGTGTGCAAACTTGACAAAAGAAGAATCAACATTCCAGCCCCAGTTTCCACCCCAGTGAACAGATAAGACAACGACATCACCTTCCTCTTTATACTGTTCAACTTGTTCCTTCAGCAAGGCTGCTGCTTTCCCAGCTTGGTAGATCTCAAGAATGTTAACACCTTCTCTGTCAGGTTTGGCTTCCCATGAATCAGGAACTCCACTTGAGAAATGACCAGATGAAAAAACCAACACCCTTGTACCACTGGTCAGCTGAAAAATGGCTGGTGCCTTTGCCTCAGTAGAATTGCGTCCTGCTCCTGTGAATTTAATCCCTGCATCATGGAGGGTATCCAGGGTCTCAATAAGACCAGGAAATCCCCAGTCTGCAACATGATTATTAGCCAGGACACAGCAGTCAATATCAGCTGACTGAATAACATTCACATTCTTGGGGTGCATGCGGTAATGGATTCCTTTCATAGGCCAAGGTGTAGCACTTGTTGTAACTGAAGTTTCTAAGTTAATTATTCTTAGATCCGGTTTCTTTTCTTTCAGTATTTGAATTGCATCTCCCCAGACATAATCCACTTGTCGTTCCCTTCTGTCGGGTATAGGTCCAGTTTGAGTTGTAGCAATAGTTACATAGTCTCTTGCATCAAGGCCATTACTCTCATACAGAATGGGATTATTGGAGTGTTCCAAGATCATGTCAATCCCTCGTCCTAACATCACGTCACCAACCATGAACAATGTGATAGTTGCAGCCATTTTCTACAAGTTAACAAGCAATCAACTAAATAATTCCTCGTAACTTGACTTGCAATTTACTAACTTTACCACATGGCAAGGACCACACAACAGCTCACGCCTTTTACCAGAGTACTGTGGGCCTAAAACAGTTCCTTAGCCCATGCTCAAAAAAAGAATACTTGAATTCCAGCTCTCACATAATTTTTGCTTGCCCGGGGCCACTTCTTGCTTGTCTTAATTAATGATTTAGATGACTTGCTTAGACCTTGCCCAGTGAATTTTAAAAGTTACTTGCTCAGCAAGAAAATCTACTTCTCCCTGACGAGGACCTTTTTTGACCCATACCCCTATTATGTTTTACTTAGACTGGTGTGAAGGAATATTCAACCAATTATTCCTCGAGCCCAAATGGGCTATTGACTCAGCGGCCATGAGTAAAATCCAACTAGTTGGTCAAAAATATCGAGACAAAACAATTTTAGCTAGCAAAACACGATTCAGGCGCCATTGTTTTGGTTTTCAAAGCCGGTGCTTTTCCCTACTAGTGGGCTCTAAAATATAGCCTAGTAGTAGCTCAACCAATCAGAATGAAGCATTGATAATAGAACACTAATTGGATTTTCCTAATGTTTGTTATACCTGAAACTTTGTTATATAGGGGTTTGATATATATAGAGGTCCCACTGTACTATCACAAAAATTTCCCTCAGGAGGGCTGTCACAACCACCCATGTATTCAAATACTGACAATTGATAGGGAGGGAATGGTAGATGGCGTCATAATGCACGGCACATGATGTCATTTGTGCATAAAATACTCTCTGACCATCACGAATTTGCGATGACACAAAACGCGTGAAAAGGATGTTTTTGCCTTGTAAAACAATATGATCTGATTGGTTTCCTTCCCACCAATCACATTATTTTAATGGCATACTGGAAGATTTTATGAGGAAATGTTCGATGTTAAAAATATGAAAACAGCTCAAACAATGCAAAATTAATAGTTGAAATTTTAAACAAATAATTGTAGTCAGATCTGATCTGATTCGCTTCAAAATCTGAAGTCCCCCAGATTATCCAGGAGAGTTGACAGAACTGTCTAAATCAAATAAATCCCTGTAAGTTGACTTGGATTTCAGGGGGATTTGAAGCTGGAAATCACTCTCAGTGACCCATCCAGGGGCCTTTGTCTTCCTTTGTCTTTATTTACCCACCCCTAGGGAAAATTCACAACTTTGCTCCGCCAATTTTACAATCTCCCTGGTTGGCCAGGGGTTCTACCCTTGGAGCAATCTGATGACAATGATGTGCATTGAACTGACATCACAGAAACAGATTTTTAAAAAGTCATTGGTACCACACACATATAGAAAGGCACACCCTTCAAGAAGATAAATATTGAATTTGCCAACCCTATTTAAGGCCTAGGCCACACGTTGAACTTTTCATGAGACAAACCAAACTTAGTGCATTAAGTTCATGAAAAGTTTGACGTTTGGCTCAGTTAAGTTTGTCTGAATGAGTCTGGATTGACCAACACGTTATATCCGTCTGCTTCAGACGGATAGGATGTCTGAAGCTCGTCTCTGGGACTGAATGTCCATCTTCACATGTGACGAACTAAACTAATAAATGAAGAATGTGTATGATAATGTAACTTTAGTCTCGTTCAGGAGAAAATTAACTTAATTTAGGTTGACCCAAAGTTGATGTTTGGTTTGTCTCATAAAAGTTTGGCGTCTGGTCTAGGCTAGACTAATCACATGCCTGTTTAGGGCTAAGTAAGTCTAAGCGGTGATGGAAGAAGAAGTAGCTTAGCCTGAGTATAAGGTGTTTCTAGGGGAAAGGGATAAGAGAGAAGCAAAAAGGGGAGACAGCCTCTCTCCTGTCCCCTAACCCCTAAGGGACGTTCCATTTTTATCCGCAACCCCCCCTTTTTTTTCAAAGAAGCCGACAAAATAAAAAAATTTGCAAAGGAGCTGACAAAAAATGAACCCCTCGGATTTCATTCATTTTTCAAAGGGCGGCGACAAATATTTGAGGGTTCGGACATATGTCATTTTTAGGGGGGAGGGGTGCGGATAAACAAATGAAGGCTATTACAAACGAGAAGTGAATCTGTGAAGAAGAGAAAAAGTGACCACGTGTGGCCAATTTTGTTTAAATTATCACTTACCATGCACTTTGGAGTAACAACTCGGCCAGCGTTTCGGTAAACATCAGCATTAGACAACTGAAACTTTGACTTTGAGGAGCCCATACAACTGGCCCTAAAACAAAAACCAGTGCGCAACCACACCGCAATGAAGGAATATTAAGCTCATGAAAACAAAGGCAATTAGTGAATTTCGTTGCAATGAACGTAAAAGATAGAAACAGCTTCTAGCATATGATTGTCGAAGCTTCATTCTTCGGAATATTCAAACCAAATAGTGGACTTATAAATGCAGAAACATTCAGCTTGCAAAAAGCGTACCTGTTAAAGACGTGAATTCTCGCAGGATTGCCTCGCAGACACCTCGCTCGAAATCTACGAAGTTTGTGACCGACCGCTCACGATTCTTCCGAAAGAAATATCGACGACTCCCGACCGACCACCCGACCACTTCTTCAACTCATTTCCAGACTTCCCAGTTGAATTTCAAGATGGCGGAAGCATCGTTTTCGTAATGGAACTGTCACCAACAAACTTCCTTGCCCAGCTTACTTCTCTCTTGATGAAGTCAAATGCTGTGTTAGTCTAACCTAAACCTGAGAAAATTTGAATGACAATCAAACTGGGGCTCATAAATGACGTCCAGGTGCGGTTTTTATGCCCAGCCGATTTGGAGGAGGTCAAACGGCTCTGTCGTGAATGGTTTCCAATCGAGTAAGTTTATACAGAAAGAGAGGTTTAGTTTCTAAAGGGAGTAGCAGTTAAACTTTTTTACCAAACCTATTCAAAAATTTAGCATTCAAGAGAGCTGAAGCTCTTTTAAATGCAATTTTTGTTTTAAAAAAGGACGCGAATAGACTTGATCGGGCTTGATACGTTCTTGTTGTCGTCATGTCAAACTTTAGTAAAGCCGTAGCGTTCGTTTATTACCTGATTGCCGCGCCTTGGTAGACCAGGTGCAAAAACATATGTAGTTTTGTAGAAAATAAAAAAGGTTTAAAAAAAATGAACAACACTGTATTACTCAACGTAACAGTTTACTAAGTTAAAACATACATAACACGCATTCAAAACAGCTGAAAATAGTCGCTAAGGACTTTGAGTGACAGTAGGAGAACTTGAAACTTTGCCCTGTGAAGCATGCCAGATGAAAAATGCGTATGACTTGAGTTATGTTATTGAACCAAAAACATTCCTAGATATTTTAATATTTACAGCTATGTTATGTGATTTTTCCCTCTTGTAGAAAGTACCCAGTTTTTGTAAACAAAAGAGGCATCAAAATACAGAAATTGAGTGCTTAAGCCTTGTTCAAAAGCCTTTACAAAAGTGTTTTGCCTGTTATTGTTCGGCATGTACTTTTCTCTATCAATTGCTACAATAAGAGTTTGTAAATTTTCCCCAGGTTTTGAATTCAGGGCTTTGTTGATTTAACCTGGCTACATAGCGTGTGAGTCAGCAGGATCACAAACCCTAGATTTGTTTTTATTCATGCATTGAGCAGCTCAGCCTGTGCTTTAGTACATTCCATTTCACCATTGCTTTTCTTTTATACATCACAGGTGATGTCAAAATGTGGTACGAACGAAAAATTGAAGATGTAGATGAGCCACAGGCAAATGTTTCACTGATATCCTTACCACATTTTCATGACTTCTATGATCTACATTTATATCAAAAAATGGAATCTATTTGTTGTATATTATATGTGCAATGAACAGAGGATGGTGAAGCTTGCCCAGTAGCTCTAAAGATTTGATCCAGTGTAGTTATTTTTCTATTTGCCAAGAACTCTTTTCATTTTGGTTTCTTCTTTTTCTTGCTTGCAAACAACTTCTACACAACTTTTGTTTTGGGCCTTTACTTGCTCATTGTGGAATATTTTTGCAAAATGTAAAAAAAATTTCTATGTTGGACAAAGCGAAGAGAACCATTTTTCTGCAAAATCCAATTGTCTACTCTAAAAGACCATCTGGAAACAACCAATCACAGTGTACAATTAAAGCACTCAGTATTTTGTATAAAACAAACTCATCAAAATTGAAGAGGTTACTTAAAAAGTTTTTTCAATGCTGATAGCATTATTTTTCTGTATGTTTTGCAGATACCCTGATGTCTGGTATGATGAGATAACATCAAGTTCCCGGTTTTTTTCCCTAGCAGCTACTCTAAACAAGAGCATCATTGGTCTTCTTGTAGCAGAAGTCAAAACAAAGTCTCTCTGTAATAAAGAGGTAACAAAATTGTTTATCCAGAGGTGATAAACGTACACCTGTTTAAAATAATGTACTGTAAAAAATGTTTTCTTAAATACATGTAGCTTTTACATTATACTGGTGGCAGGCTGATTTAGCAAACAGAACAGGAACATCAATTGATGTCGGGAAAGCGTGCAAAAAGGACTGAACACGACTTCTGGTGCCCAGTTTTGCCACTCTGCCATTGGTCAAGCCTGTTGTTTGATTTGCGCGTGCTGTCGTCAACTGACTTTCCTGTTCTGTTGCTAAATCAGCCTTGTCATGTGCAAAACTGTTTATGTCTTGCAGGACAGTGGCATTCTTTCCTTCACATTTAGTGATGACACCCTTGTGGCATATATTTTAAGTATTGGTGTGGTTAAAGTTTATAGAAGACATGGAATAGGTCAGTAATAAGTTGTAGGAAAAGGTGGATTTGTTATCAGGATAAATAACATACAGATGGTGGCATTGCAACCACTGATGTTTTTAGAGTGAGTCCTACGTTGTATAAGAGTAGGGGCCTGCCTGTTGGAGGAAATGGAATGTTGTGTTTCAATTTTATCCTTGGTAAAAATTTCTTTTCCTTTATTTTTTGTGGATTGTGATGACTGATGATGTGTGTTAAAATAATCCTGTATTATTTTCTTAAAATAATAGCTAGTCTACTGCTATCCAAATTGTCTAAAACATGACTTCTCTTGTCATTCGTTTCTATATCCTTTAATGTTTTATTTTTGTTATTTTTTTATTATTTCAGGGTCTCTACTTTTAGACAGTTTACTCTCTTATCTCACCACACCAGAGAGACAAAACTGTAAAGCTGTGTATCTTCATGTTTTAACCACAAACTCAGCTGCAATGCAGTTCTATGAAAGAAAACATTTCAGCCAGTTCCGCTACCTTCCCTTGTATTATGCCATCAATGGAACCCACAAGGATGGCTTCTCCTATGTTCTCTACATTAATGGTGGAGAGCCACCATGGACACTTGCATATCCTTTCAAATCTTCTGCTTTATTTTGGGTTAGGTTCTCGTAAGGGCGGTTGGATTTTCTTAGTACTATTGGAAAATGGAAGAAAAGCTTTGGCAAGGCATTTCTCATCCAGTAAGAGTAAAGTAGCAAGTGAGGCCGAGTAAAGAAAAAATTCCGACAAGCTAATGACTTGGCCTTGAAACAGCAACATAAGGCATATAAAATGGTGAGAAATGACAGCAACATGGGTATTGAAATAAGTAGGATGATTTAGCAACAGAACGGGAATATCAGTTGACGACAGGAAAGCACTCAGAAAGGACTAAATGCGACCTCCAGTGCCCAATTTGCTGCTCTGCCATTGGTCAAGCCAGTTGTTTGATTTGCGTGTGCCATCTTCAACTGACGTTCCCGGTCTGTTGCTAAATCAGCCTATTATTAAACTAGGGACCTTTATGTTTGTATCCCCCCTGCCCTCCCTCTAGGGCCTTGTAAGTACCTTTGCTAGTAATTTTTTGTCTCATCAGAAGTTTTATCCTTAATTTAAATCACTGATGCATTGAAGTTTATTGGAGGAAAATTGTCCCAGCTGCGACCGTGCAAGCTACCATTATATTTGATGAGTTGGTGCTATCACTGGTTACTGTGGGTCACTCCTATCCAGGCAATGAGAGACTCGTGTGTCCGTACAATGTAGTATTGCCTCAATATTAGCACTTATCTGGTTTTGTTTTGCTTGACCTTTAGCAACGTTTAGTATAAACACTGTCGTATTGTGAGGAGCATGGTAATCTTTACACTAGGTAACTCTCAGGCTTCTTTAACTTTGCATCTAATTTAAGTCAGGAAGTTGAAAGTTTCAGGTGACTTAAAAACGATCCTTGAGAGCAACTCATATCAACTAGTGGTTTCTGATTTCTTGAGCTGCTGAGCAAACTGAATACCGGTATGTCAGTCACGCATACGTGTATTATTAATCATGTGGGAAAGTAAATTAAGTGAATGCTATGTCCAAAAAAAATCTTTGCTTGTGTGTGAACCATTTAGTCAGAAAAATGTACTTGACTTGAAATGTTTCTCGCAACTTGTCAGTCAAAGCAGTCATTTTTAAGATGAAGTTTTAGTATTTTTCCCAAATTTTGACCAAAACCCATCACTGCTGTACACACTGTTTAAAGGGCGGCACCTTCCACCAGTGTGTATTGCGGTCGTGCACTTCATCAAAATCATTTGTTGTAATACAGAACATTCTGATTGTGTTGAAAATCGGATTGTATCTTCACAACCTAAGGCAATAGCAGGCAGTGATACCCTTCTTAAAGAAACATAGATACAATCTTGTTATCAAACACAGAAATCATGTTCGTGATTTCTGTATTACAGCAAATGATTTTGGTGAAGTGCACAACTGCAATGCACACTGGTTGAAGGTGCCACTCTAAGATAGCTTTAAAGTCCTGGCCCTGGTTGTTCAAACGTTGCATAGCACTATCCACCGGATAAATCACTATCCAGCAGATAAGTATTACGGAAATCAATTACGCTATCCACTGGATAGTGATTTATCCGGTGAATAGCGCTATTCGACGTTTGAACAACCAGGGCCTGGTTGATAGTGGAGTTCTCCTTATGACTGGGCTGCTCTGGACCGCCAGTTCTGGGAAATGGTAAGTGCCCCGACGATCTAGTGTAAAGACTATGCATCAAAAGAAAATTGAATGGTTCCAGGAACACCCAACCCATTGGAGGGTCATTGGAATTTCCAAGGGAGGGGAAGGTCTTTAAAGGGGCTTTGTGACCGCTGTCTAGTCAATTTTGTTTATGATGACAAAGTTTTATGCGTCTTTATTTGCTGTGAAACTTGAGAAATTACTTGTGAATGACAAAATCAGAGCTTCATGTTAAACAAATATATCTCCAAAGCATTATTTCAAAGGTTACAAACAACAAAAATGAACTTTGAAAAACTGCTAGGCTAACATAAGTTTTCAAATCTCACAATAATTGCAATCCATCTTAATCTTCTCCTAGTTAGTCCAAGTGTGCCTCCTTTTGTATTTGCCGTTATTTTTTATACCTTCGTTTCATATTTTGAGTAGTTATTTTTATGTCCCTTTGTTTGATTTTTTGATCAATCTCATTACACAGCTCCTTTAAGGCCAAAATTTTCAAAAGAACATATGAGCTGTAACTGGAAAACAAAGTGGGTTGGAGGAAGGGAGGGGGCCCTAACCACAAACCCTCCTTGGGGGGGTGGGGGGGGGGTAAAGATGTTCTCTGGAAGAACATGTCTAGTGATTTCCAAATTTGTGAATTAACATTTGAAGCTCCAATAGTGCCCAGCATCTTTTTTCTCCTTTCTTCCTTTCTTCCTCAATTTATTTGTTCTGTTTTGAGTTGTCCTGTACAAATACATTTTGTAGAATTGACTGGTGAGCAAACTACATTTTTTACCACTTGAAAAACATTTTGTGGGAGAAAAATAGAAACTGATTCACAATAAGGTTATGGTAATCAATATAACATTATTTTAAGTAGAAATCATTATGACATTATGTCAAAGGTTTTCTGTAAAATGACCCACTCTTAAATCGCTTTTAATATGATACTATTTTAAAGGATAGAGTTAACTTAATTCCATTAGTTAGCCATTTACTTGTACATCTAGGTTTTGAAGCATTTCTTTTTTATTGCTGTCCTGTAACAAGGTATCGAAATGGCCAGCATCCTGCACCTCGAAAGTGTTCTTTTCTTTTCCTTTTTTTTTTTTTTCCAACAAAATTGGAACACAGCCATTAATTTAGTTATCTTTGTTAAAAGTGTTAGAAAAATACTCTCCAACTTTGAGTAAGTCTTTGTGTGATAACAGGAATAATATTCTGGCTGTTAGAGCAAGTATTTAAACCAAAACAGAACTGTATTTATCTAATTTGGTCTCTTATTTTTTATCATGATTACTTTTGTAACTAATAACAAAATGTCATCAGTCTTGTACAAAATTGAACTCTGTGGCTTTCAAGTTGTAAACCTATGGAAAAAATAAATATGTGTACATGCTAGTCTGAAATGTCATCTGTCTCTTCACCCTATCGCCCCACCCCCCAACAGACACCTGTTGCGGGGTAGGGCTGAGAGACAGATGACATTTCAGACTACTTACATGCTTGCAATTTTCATTATTTTGGATTGACACTTGTTGATTTACACCATAAAGAGGAAAATTTATGCAACATAATTAATAATATTTATAAGCAGTACCCTTTTGTTATTGGTCAATCTTGCTTAGCAATAGCCCTTATGCATGTTTACACCAGAAGAGGAAGTGTTTCACCACCAAGCCTTGTTTTGAAATTGTAAAGTTGCTAAGTTTTGCATAAATGAAATCCCAAGGCAGTGGAGTTGAAGGGAATACGGTAAAATTCCAAAAATAAGCCCTGGGGCTTATATTTTTCAAAAGCCCTTTTCAAGGGACTTATTTTTGGAGGGGCTTATTCTACAGAGGGAAATTTGCGTTTCACAATCGATTGGGCTAGCCTTATAGTTGGAAGTAAGTTTACCGTTTTCGCTTTGTTTTCATTTGTATTTAAGGGCAATTTTCCAAGTACAAGCCCCCAGGGGGCTTATGTTTGGACTGGTTTGAAGGGCTCATATTTGGAGGGGCTTATTTTTGGAATTTTACGGCACCCATACACAAAGAATGCAAATGCGAAGAATATTACTCATAAACGAGGCTTGGTGATGAAATTTGTTCGTCTGATGCAATCATGCATAATGGCCATTATGTAGCGCAAATTGATCTGGAGGTTATATAAAGAGCCAAATATGGGCAGTTTATTACGAGAGGGTAACTCCCATAAAAATGACAGGGGTGCTTGTGAGAAATTTTCAAAAATGGCGTTGTGGGCATGGCTCAGTTTATTTCTCACCCAAGTAAAGGGGTGCCAATGTAGTTTGCACTTAAAATTTTAAACAGTGATATAGACAATAAGTTGAGTAACAAATTAATAGTTCTCATCATATTTCTGATTGATACACTATAAGTAACTTGACCCATGAAATAGGTAGTAGAATACTATGCACTATTATGCACTAATTCCATAGACCTTTTTCAGAATGGGAATATTGGTCCTGGGTGATATGCTTGCACCCCTGACATTTTTTTAGGGAAGTATCGCTGGGCTATCATTTGCCATTTGCACATCGCTGATAATGCCACCTAGTTTGCCTTGTATGAGCATTGTCTTTATTTCTCTTGGGACCACTTTAATTACCAAGAGAAAAAAAGAAAGGTTATGCAAAGGGAGGGGCAAACAAGGTGTATTATGGAAGATGTGCAAATGGTGAATGCCCTTTTCAAAAAAAAAAAAAAAGATTTCTTGTTTTGAAAGTCATTTTTTAACACGATCAAGATTTCAGCACTTCAAAAAAAAAAAAAAAAAAAAAGAAGAGTAATGAAATGTCAATTTCACAGCCTGTAACATTTAACTTACAATCAGAGATAATAATTATTCAAGCACGGCTGGCTTTTGTAAGATTATGAAATTTGTGTATAATGATTAATTTAAGCAATAAAATAGCCATTTGGAGCTGTATGGATTTACTGTAATGACCTGTAATGTTTCAAACAATGTAAAATGTCAGTAGCCTCCCACGCAGATTTTGTTAGGGCCTCGACACGCGTTCATGAGAGACTTTGTAAAATGTTGACGATTTCTGTCAGCTCAAACTTTGGGGGTATTGACCCTGAAAAACCCTCTCGAGCCACCTTAAGGTGGATTTTCACGGTCGCGTAATTTTTGAAGTGCATAGTCGCACGTGAATTTTACGCGCGTAAATAAAACAGAAACAATGTATGGAAGGTTGCGCGTAAATGCATGGTTGAAGCTCAGTGACAGTAGAAATCCACCCTTTACGACACTTAACGATGGTTGTATTTACTGGGCAAAATATCAAACTTTTTGTTGGTCTGCTTGCGTGGGCTACGTGGCATGTAAGTTCAAGTTTATTAAACACTTAAGACACATTTAACCATTGATCCTTGCCCGCAAAATAGCCTAGCTAATCGAGGCGGGAAGGAAAAGTAAAAAATCTACAATAACAGGGGTGAAACATAACATTATTATAAGATTATTTCAAACCAACGTGAACGCTCACATGAAACCGTTCCAGGGGCTGGTCCAGGGTTTTTTTTAGGAGGGGGTGCACTCGTCTCTTGCTCTACTTCAACACCAATAAACCACATAGTGTTTTTTTTTGCAGAATACCAGTTGTATTAGAAAACCGCAGGTCATCTCAGGAGGAGGGGGGGGGGGGGTGCGCACCCCCTGCACCCTCCCCCTAGATCCGTCCCTGCGTTCACTCGGTCAGAGCGCATGTCCATTTGGGAGACAAAGCACACCAGAAGAGCTTGTGATTTTGCATATTTTTCGAGTGTTTTACCAGCAACTCAAGTATTAGTACAGTGGAAAACCACTCACGTACGCATTCGGGGGACTTCCACTGAAATTTCCACTAAGAATGAATGGAAAGCACAGAACTCAATCTGATCAAGCGCGTTTTTTGACATAAAATATTCTGGGCCGTTCTTACGAAAAACCAAGGAAACAAATAGGCTCAAGTATAATTTATGTACTTAAAAAAAAATCCGCATCAAAAAAAGCCAGTATGCACACCATAGCTGGACACGTAAACCACCACAAAGTAAAATTAGTCCTGACCAGCAAGGGCACCAAACGCATGTTACTATCTCTCTTCTCTAGTCTCTTTTGTCGTTGCTTTTGTGTTGTTATAGTTCACTTGTCTTGGTTTAAAAAGCTAAGATTTGTATAAGTTTAAGTTTAATCATGCTTTTTACCACTGTACAAAGATATACTACAACTAATAATAACAACCATCATCATAAAAACTATACATAAAAGTACAGTAAAGGAAAGCAATAGGGGGAAACTGAGTTCCCACGTAGAAACTGCTCTCCAAAACTAAAAGATAGTACATTTAAACATAAGAATGTCTAATATATAACTGTACGTTATGTAAGCAACAAAAAAAACTAGAGGAACTACTAAGATAATTTAACAAAATGTCGACATTATTCTTACGTCTGATGTTAGTTTATCTCTTTCGTGCCCACCATTTCGTCAACAGCCGCAAATGTGGTTACAATTTTTGAATGGGGCGCGGATGAAGCAATTTTTGATTGGAATAATAATTTCTTACTGCACGTCTCTATGTTGAGAGAACAAAGGTTGTTTATCACATTATAGACATGTGCGGAAAATTAGCATTTCAAATAAATTCTTGCCAGTCGGAAAATCCTGATATTTTGATGGGAGAGGAAAAACTTGCTAAGTCGTGAAAACTTGCTTCTGTAAAGGAAACCTGACGAGTGTTTGCTCTACAGAAAAAAAATAAAGATATCTCATTTTCAGGAGTATGCGGTTTTAATGCAGCTTAACGACAAAGCTGTTCCCAGGTTCAAAAATAAGAAGAGTGAAAGGTGAAGACATTTATACGAAAGCTAGTGACCACTATTAGCCCACCTGACACAGTCTAGTGGTTCCTTTTAAATTTCTTTTCGTCGGATGGCGAGTTTTCGCTGTCAACGTGCCTTGTGCTTCTTGGGCTTAGAATGAAGTTTGTCCTAATGAGGTATAGTCTCTTTTTAACCAATCAAAAACAAGCAATGCACGTGAACATTAATGCATCCTTTTCTTTTATGATAAGTGTCAAGCATGCGCTTGCACATCGATGTAGCTTTTTACTGAAAAACCTACATCAGCTTCGCGGTCGGCACTGACTCGACTTGTAAAAAAGGTTTTTGTGGGAGAATCTAAAAAAGGATTTGTGATTTCAGATGATGATTCCTCACTACCAGCCTTGTACCCAGGCCAGTTCGCGCTGTCCGAGTTACCAGAGGAGGCTTGGAACCGAGTGCGATAGAGCGAATTTTCCCCACAAGCTTGACAGGTGACGTCCTATCCGAAATGGCCGAGGACGATTGAGAACGAGGCTGCTCAATACCAGAAAAAACGAAAATGAGCCGAAAAAGGATCATGACAACGGCATGTCCTCGTGCTCCTCGAGTTGAAAAAGCAGACTCTGGTGGGACTGAGAAAAACAACAAACTGATCCTTGGCGGCGAAGACAAGAAGGAAAAGCAACATAAACTACGTATGAAAGTACGAAATGTATGTATTTCAATCATCCACGTTGCCATGGAAACGATCTAATTCTTACGTTTAACCTAATAAAGGTGAATAAAGGTAATGTCATGTATGTATTTTGTGCACGCCAAATTTGAGCTTTATACCTGCAACGAGTCTTAAATTACACCCCAATGAATGACAACGATTCGCAACTTATCCAACTATGTCAAAAGAACTTAAAAGAGTTCTCTTGACTGTGTTCAGCCACCTTGACAAACGTTCTTCAGAAATGGCAAAAATGAGACATTTATAGTGCGTTAATAAGGGGAAAGGACTCAGCTGAGCATACATAAGAGGCGTCTTGAGTGATACGGTGCGCCCTTATTTAAGACGCGTCTTGAGTACTAAAAACGTCTTATTTTTCTGTCCCGAGTCTCTGTTGCCTCAACAAAAGGCTGTATTCGCAGGCTTATTTTTTTAATGGCTGATTAATTCTTCACCTATGCCATATTGGCCAGGCCCAAAAAAGCCTTTCTTTGATCCCGCTATTAGTCAATTGCTTGCAGATCGATTTAGACACTCAAAGAGACACTCCGTGGGCTGTAAATATCGCAAACCTTTTTATTGTACTCTATCAGTGCCTGTGCAAGAGCAAAATATATTTACAAAGTATTTCGTGAATTGTGTTGCCTTAGCGAAATTTCTTTAGGTACACGAAAACCACTATTCTCTGACTTCTGTTATCTTAGAGAATCGAGGTAATTACAAGTATCAGAAAAAGAAAACTTTAAAGTACAAAATTATATTAAAGATTAGACTAGAAACGGTGTTCGACTAATTTTCTCGCTGAAAACCACTGGCCAGAGTAACAGCAGCTAAATAATCATCGGCCGAGTAGCGATTCTTCAAGCAGGAAATCTGGAACGGTTTCTCGTAACTGCTCGAGGATGGGACACTGGTCAGGAAGGACGGGCTCACTGAAGCTGATACAGGCGGGCCAAGCATTGCGGTGTCAGTTTGTGGATCCTGTGAAGCGACTGGTGTCGTACTGGCATTGAAGTGGCCTTGGAAGAACAAAAGGCTGTTGGCAAATGGCGGGAAAAATGGCTCACTGGATCTGAAGGGCGCTGATTGCAGTAGCTGGAAACCAGGGCGGAAACTGGCAAGCGACAGCTGAAATATGCCGGTTGGGTTGCTGATATCACTGTTGGGACCCATAGATGGTTGGTTCTTTAAACTCTTGCGCCATCTTGAACGTCGATTCTGGAACCAGACCTTAAAGAAACAGCCATTAATTAAATTAGAAACTACGAAAACACCTGACTGAGCTGGAGCATGGTGGGAATAAGTAACAATATAATACAATACATTGTCTAGAAAACGCTTAAGTTAATAGCTTTCACTGCAGATAGCTTGTCCCCTGAACATTTTTCATAATCTATGTTCGACCAAAATCATTGGGGTTTTGAGCAAAGGCACAGTGCTAAATTTAAAGGAGAAGAGAAGTTTCAGCATGAGAAAAAACGAAATATGACTTCCTTGTCTTACTTGGAATTCTCTGTGTGTATCATCCCAGGAAAAACTAAAACTGCTTTGCGCAAACATCTCACCTGAATTCTGTCCTCTCCAATGCTAAGTTCCCTTGCAAGTTCTTCCCGTGTTTGGATTCCTGGGAATCTTTCTTGTTCAAATGACCCCTCTAAACGATCAAGTTGCTCGTTGGAAAAAGCCGTTCTGCGGCCCCTTTTGCGCAGTACTTCTCCTAGAAATAAAAAGAATAAGTCGTCTTCAGTCAGTGATGACAAAGCACGGTTATAAACGACACATTCAAGGAACAACTAATCTTTAGGTTTTCTTTGGCGAAACCAGATGTAGCACGTAAGATCTTCACGTGCAAAAGCGCACCAGTACATGAAAACTAAAACAAAAACTTTAAGAAAAAGAGTTTAAAGCATAAAGTTTCATAACTTTTGAAGAGACAATGCACAGTTCCGTAATCTTACTTTGATGCGCGCGAGTTTTGCACGCATTTCATTTAAAGTTAATTTAACGGGTAAGATAACTTGTGACGAATAGTCCCCAAATTAACTAAGTCAAGTGTGAGATTTTATCGCTTACCTTCTTTCTCTGAAGCTGCTCTTTTCAAGTTTGTCCTTGAAGCCATAATATTTAGTAAAACTTCGCGAAATATGAGCAATGTTTACTAGGAAAACGTTGAAGAGTGAACGATGGTGTGAAGGATTCACTTCTTTATATGCCCATGGACGCTTTATGATGATTTGTTGGCGGGCAAAATAACCATTCAAACAATAACCTCTTTACTGACTTGATTAGAAAATTACTTCGCACCTCTAATGTTTGATCACTTGCGAAGTTTCTCTTTTGTTATGCCCTAATCAAATGCTTTTGTTTCATTAAGACGCTAAGCACTGATAAAAAAAATATATTACGTGATCATGAGATCAAACCTATGGGAATAAATTTTGTGAACTCCGCCTAAAAAGTTGTTGGTTATTTTCACTTTTCGTACGATATAAATAATTGTGGAAATAAGAATCTATAAATAAATAGATGTTTGCAAGGAATTTTTAATAAAAAGACACGTGCTACTTCATCAGGTCACACATATAAATGTGACTACAGTGAGACCTCCCACAACGAACCTCTATAAAACGAAGTCCTTGCTATAACGAACGATTTTCTTTACCCCACTAACAGTAAAAGATATGAAAAAGAACCTCGATATAACGAAAACTCGTTTTAGCGAACAAATTTTGCCAGTCCCTCCACCCTTCGTTATATCAAGATTCCACTGTAGTTTAAAAATGAGTGTAGACTGGCCCGGTCTGAAAAAGTGACTCTTCCAAATTCTTTATCACTCGACTAAGTCCCCCGTACGTCCAAACGTATCCGGATATCTTTGAATCCGCGTTTCACGTCCACACGTAGCATATTCAAATCGAATTTTCCCATCCACACGTATCTGGATTCATTCCTAGTTCATCAGCTAATTTCACTAAATTTGTCAGGCGACCCTTGGCTCATGGGAAAATTTTCTCGCCATTCTTCTGACAAAAGCTAATAAAAGCACTAGCTAGTTCGCTCGTTTAACTTGTTTACGACGTCCAATTTGTCCGTCCGACAAGGAACGGAAGCCTCAGAATGTCGATCCACCTTTTGTCACAATTGTCAGAACTCGGTGTTCAATAGTCATAACTAGATTTAAAAGACTTGAAATAAGTCCAAAAGGTGAGCGATAACATTGCGCTCGGCAGCCATCTTGAATATAAAAGGTAAAAAACTGGGCTCGATCATGTTAGGCCAGGTCGGATAAAAATATATCCGGATTTAGCGTCCACACGATTCCGGATTCGTAGGGTATTCAAAAATTTCCACTCTGGAGAGCGGATTCGTATGCCGGATTCACCGGATACGTTGTTGAGGAAAGCCGAATCCGCAAAGAAAAATTTGCGGATTCACAAGTATTCGTATACGTGTGGACCGGGCTGACTCGAACTCAGTTATGCGGTCTCGTTTCATTGCTCGCGCTTTCGTTCATGATGCTCTCGTTGACTTGTTAGCTTCAACTGAAGGACCTCAACCCCCTACAACTATGTTGAAGCTCTTGCGTTGTAGTTTATTTTCTTGCGCTCTTATGGATTATTTTGCATCTTCTTTACTCTCGCAAAATTCTTCGTGAAATTCCACTTAACTCAATTTAAGCCTCTTTGCCATTTACTACACGTTTTGAACTACGGGCCAACATCTTTATTCGTAAAAAGCTATTTACATGTGAATGGATTGGGATTGCTAAATTTGTCAATAAAGTTCATCAGAAGCACTTAGACCGACGATTTCGAGTTCATATTTAAGATTCAAAAGCGCGCAAGACGTTCTATAGACGTTCTGTTCTTTTCCTGCTAAAATTAAATTGCTAAGCCGCGAATGAATATACGAGTCACTCCGCGGAACGTCTCGACAGCGTAATGCGATACTGGTCTTCATTACGCGCGTTGGTGTCGATATCGGGCAGCACCGTAGTTGCTAGTGATTGGTGCATTAGTTGAGCTCACGTGGTTGGCGGGTTTCGATCCGAAGCATTGTTTAAATGTGGCGTTCCCTCAGCGGTCCGCTTGGCCTGCGTGGCAGGCGTTTGAAAGGGAAGGGAAAGGGAGTTTTGGGAAAGGGAGTTTTAGGCGCGAGAGAAACGCGAGGGGCGTACCTCGCGTTTTGCGTTTCTCCCTTTCCCTTCCCTTTCAAACGTCTGCCACGCAGGCCACGGTTCGCTCTTCTGCTGTGTTGTCTGATCGAAGGCATCCACGCTTATTCTGAAATCTCAATTCCACTGTCTCTGTAAGGCAAAAATACCATCAGTAAGCCGCAGTGGATTTTATCATGACGTGTAAAAAAATTCACTGTCGCGGAAGGTGAAACCAAAGTTTTACCGTAACTCCTCTATTAAGACCCCTGGGGGGCTTACTTTTTTCAAACACATTCGAGGCCGGGCTTAATAGAGACAGGAGGTTATTTGAGAGGGGCGCTTATTTCGCTACGCTCGTAGCAGGCCTATTTCACTCAGATACCAGTTTGATTCTCGACGTTTGTTAGTAGCACACTTTTCCTCGCTTTCGTGTGGATCGAAAGGAGCGACATAAAGTGACATACAGACCGAATCACGAGTTGAGCCCATTTTCTCTGATCCGTGACAAACAAACTGAACTGAGTGGTAGCCAATGTGCCAAACGACCCGTTGCGGTCGCAAACAAAATGAGGAAATATGCTCGGTGCCAAACGAGCGCGAATGCTCTCGGTGGGCAATGTGCCACGTGACCCAGTTGAGCCAAAAACAACAATCAGAGACACCGAAGACTATTAACTAATTAACACATTCCTTCCTTTGTACTATAATAAAATTTAGATATTAGTACCGAAAATTTCCCATATATTCTCCAAGAATTAAGAAACATGATAACTAAACCCTCTGCTGGCAGCACTTCACCTTCCAAAAGGAACCACTTGTATTAGTTCTCTATAACGAACTAGAATACAAAGTAGAAAAGCTCAAGTACAAGAAGTTGGAGGTCATGCAGCCGAGGATCAAAAACAAATCCGAACTTCCAATTGGTGGATCAGTCCACACGAAGTTTTACAGTTGTGATTGATTAGCATTTATTAGTGAAGAATGATAAGGGGGAGGGGAGGGAGCTATTAACTTTCTTCCCCTGAAACGGCGTGTGTGTGTGTGTGTGTGTGTGTGGGGGGGGAGGGCTTAATAAAGGGGGGAGGCTTATTTGAGAAGGGGAGGGGGCTTAACAGAGGATTTACTTTACCACTACTACTACAGAAAAACCAACAACTACAAAACTAAGCGTCGTAAAGTAAAAAGATGCAAATGTTGTCCTTATTCATGGTTAGAGCTCTGAATTATTTTCTCAGGCTTGCTTTCCGCAACCGCATAAGTAAAGTATTTAACTGTGATGATCTTCTCTGCTGCATTTATTTAACTGTGATATTCTTGTTTGCATTTATTTTTTTATCTGTCGCCCCATGTGACGAAATCCAAGACTGTCTTGAATTCTGGATATCCACGCTGTGGATTCTGGATTTCAGGAACTGGATTCTGGGTTCCATGCTGTGGATTCTGGATATCAGGAACTGAATTCTGGATTCCATGCTGTGGATTCCGGATGTCAGGAACTGGATTCTGGATTCTGGATTCCATGCTGTGGATTCCCGATTTCAGGAACTGGATTCTGGATTCCAAGTTGTGGATTCTGGATTCCATGCTGTGGATTCTGGATTTCAGGAACTGGATTCCGGATTACAGGAGCTGGATTTCGGATTCCATCTCAGTGAAACTTGGATTCGATCCTCATTCCACTCGCGGGATTTCGGATCCTTGAGCTCAGTGCTCTACGGATTCCAAAGCCCAGAGAATTCCGGAATCTACAAGCAAAAATTTCCCGGATTCTGAAATCTGGATTACCTTAATATATGCATGCAGGATCCAATTTATTTTCTATGTTCTAAAAGATTGTGCGTACTTAGAGTTAAATTGCCGATGTCAGTATTGTAATTATTAATTAGACAACATAATTTTAAAAGGTGGTCCTATACACAAGCCTTATTGGCTTCCTTGGGCTCCCTTGCCTCATCTTTTTTCAAAATTTAATATGTATATTTTGTGTTTTTTGACAAAATGATAATAAAAACAATTTACATCCTGATGCGTGGTGGTAAGTTATCTAAGTCTTAAAATGCCTCGATAAACTGAATGCCTTAACTCACAAATTAAAATGCTTGAGTGCCTTTCATGGGGCAGCATGTTCTATTGATTTGCTAGAGGCCTTCTTGGCAGCTGTGAAAAAGGGTAAAGGTCATTTTGCTGTTACCGGTATGCCCATCAAAAGAGAGAATAGAGAAAGTAATTTGTCAAGCCGGAGACGGCGTGTTCGGCGAACACCTGTCAAATGGTAAAGGCGAGGGTAAAGGCGACATACAAAACAAGATTTTCAGCATTGTTTAACGGCTGATTTTGTTGGTTGTAACATCAACAGTCTTTTACCTGAATGTACACCATCTTCTAAGAGGGAACGTATTCTATGTGGAACTACAGCAGTGTTAAAAAAGGGAAAAACTTTAAAAAAAAGGTTTATGACGTGTGTTTTTTGGCTTAAGGCCATTAAAGTCATCATTTATTTAGCAAGACTTTACACATGCACATGGCCTTGTTATGATAAAGAACAAAGAAAAGAAAAAAAAAACAATGTATACCCTATTCGTTAATGGGTTAGATACAGTTGTGGTTTGGCAAAAAAGACACCGGCACTTAGTCATTAAAGATACTGTATATAAAACACTGTTTCACCTTTCTTTCTAGTACATTCTCTCAACTCGACCAAGTCTTAGAGAAAATTAACATGAACAGGGCAGAACAAACTGGGCAGAGGGAATAGTGCAGCACAAACCTTGTCATATCACAGAATGACGAGATAGGGCAGTGTAACAATCAAAACCAGAAAAAGAGGCAGAGAAAAAGGCGAAATTCGTCTCCGTTCTCTTACATAGAAATAATTGTTTATGCCATCCTTAGCTCACCCCAAAAGCGCGCCACGTTGTATGAGATATCAGTTTCATCCAGAATAACTATCCTAGCTTCACCGAGCATAGAGTACGCTGGAAGAACACTATCCGCCACAATCTGTCTCTCCATGAATGCTTTCAGCGAGGAGGGATCGCAGTGGATAGAGCTGGCTGTTACTGGCACATTCACCCCAGTTTTGTGGTAGCATTAAGCCGCGGATATTTTTCAAGGCGTAAATCGGTGCACAGTAACAATGTAACTTTGGGTCTGAATGGTTGGAGCAGTTTAGTTGAGAACCACATCGCAATACAGAGCCCCCGCTTGCGGTGCTGCATTTATAAGTCAAACCTACCATTTTCAGTAGCCGCACCCATGGAACCACTACAGTATCACTACGGGGTATTAACTCCATCGACTGCGTTTTACAAATTGCCTACCTACATAGTCTCACCGAATATTAAACGGTACAGATCAAGTGCGAACCTTTAAATTTTATCCACGAGCCTGAAAGATACACTTATTTCTGTTATTTATTGTCTCCAAATGTTGACATAAAGTTTTCGCATATCCAACATAAATAAGAAAGTTGTAAATGGCATGCAGAAAAACTTGTTGTAGCATTCAGAGAGTTTTTGTAGACATAAACACTAAAAATATCAGGTGCATTGTCACTTTTTCTAAGGATAAATAAAGATATTATTTCAAATAATGACCTGGAGAGTTGTAAGTTTTTTTTGTTTATGACTTCCCCAAATTGGATATAGCGATGCAATAGTATCTGGTCAAATAGATTTAGATAAGAATCATCCTTACCTATAACACTCAAGACATCCGATTTGGTTGGCTTCTAGCTAGACTAATATTCAAAATTAATATTAGAATACAAATTTTCAGTTGTCAGTGAACTACTTAACAAAGGCGACATCGTTCCCTCGAAAATTACATGCCCATGCAATATAAAACTACGTCCGACAGACGAACTAATAAATTAAAAGCTTTATAAAGTACCTCAAATTCTCTCTTGTATCTGCAGTGCCCTGAATTGTTAACTCAAAGACGCTCTAACTTACAATACTGCTGAATTAAATTTCCTGCAAACGACCTGGTGACTTAAAAAAATCCTAACAATTTGGAAATCTATGTAAATACATGGAGATTCCCGTACAATAGTGTTTTCTTTTCAACAGGCTGTGTTTGTGGGATTTCTAATTTAGCAAAATATGTTTTTGAGGCGATTTTCTTCACAATCAGGTCGTTTCACTGAGTAGCTTTTTAAATTACCCCGCAACCGGCTCATAGACCCATCATTTTCTTGGTCATTTTCTGACTTGTCTTACACTTGATTTTCAAAATAACAATTGACTGTCACAAGAAGGAAGACAAAACGACACTCTCCCTCGCCATTTCCTTTCTGATGTTATGGACCACCAAAAATTCTTACTAAAATCTACGAACACGGACATATATTCACTATAAAATATTACATCACGGATTCATTGTAATGTATTTATTGCCACAGTGAATTAGTTAAGCCTAAAAGACGAACAAATTGACATTAGGGACGCCAGTTGAGCGTTCTTAAAAAGTAACAATCCAATTTCATGGTTTTTAACGTCATGATTGGACGCGGATGGACGCAAACAGCGAAATTCCGTAAATGTTACAGACCTTGTCAACACAGAGGTTTAGAACACATAGAGCAAATACTGCATTTGTATTACTGACAAAATTAACAACTACAATGCAAATTGTCATCAAAATAGGTCACCAATACTTCACACTTAAAGAAACGTCTGGAAATTAACACAAAGAGAAATTTTGAGAGCGCATCATCTATGTGGCAAAATAAGTAGTAAAGAATGTCTACATTGTATTCTTGACCGCAAATTATAATTATTTCTTGGTTATTTAACCGAAACAATAGTTTTGTTTTTGTTTTTATACACTTTTGTCTATAGTGCGTGTTGCGTTCCGTCTTACCTACGTTTAAATTAGTCCGTTGATTTCACAGCTGTTCAGGAAATACTTCATTTACTTCTTTTCTTTATGCAAATGACTTCCTTCGGTCGACAAAAAAGGGTGCCTTGCCGCACCAAGTCGACTTTAGTAAAAAAAAAATTAACGGTTAGTTTTAATGTGCAAAACAACAACTTTGTACAACGTGCATCACACGTTTTCGTTGGATCCTTTGCACGCGATATTTCCCATTCTCGTCCCCAAAGCCCCTCGCTCGTTACGAATTCAGCCGAGTAACTCTGGGGACGACAATGGATATTAAGTATTGACTGCTCCAGAAATACCATAACATACCATAATGCTCTTTGTTTGTCACTCCAACATTTGGCATAAGCATTGTCTTAAGTTTCTCTTGGGAGTTAAAATGGCCCCAAGAGAAACTGAAAACAATGCTTATGCAAAATTTGGGGTGACAAACAAAGAGCATTATGGTATGTTATGGTATTTTTCTGGAGCGGTGCTTAGAGAGCAATGTGAGAGCGCTTGTTTTGTTGAATTTCAGAGGTAACGTAGCAAAGCACAATATTTTAAAATCTACTCATTAAAATGTGACGAAATTTGGCAGAAATCCCGTTCATATCGCACACCTGTCAATGAAAGCCTCAAAATAAAAGTTGAACAAAGGAGTTTTGAGACACAATCAAGTTTCTCATCATAGCTATTTTCTTAAAACTTTCAAAAACTGTTTGTCATAATTTGGTTAAGTTGTTTTTTTTTTTTTTTAAAAAAAATGAGGGTTACCAATTGCAAGCTGTCTGGCAAATCTAATGACTGAAGTTTCGTAAACCTATAATAAATTCAAAATCTTTGGCTTCTTTTCAATCATCCACGTTGTCATGGAAACGATCTAAATCTTACAGTTTGATCAAATGAATTTAATGTCATGTTTGTATTTTGTCCATGCCAAATATAAGCTTGGGGTTGCCAAATTTGTCACTGAAGTTCATCAGAAGCACATAGACCAATGATTCTGAGTTCATAAAATTGCGATTTATAGATTCATAAGAGCGCCATAGTTGTTAGTTCAAATTTGATTGCTTTTATTATAAATATATAAACGGATCGAGGCTTCGCTTTTAGCCCTGGCTAAATCTATATAAGAAAATTGCGATTTACAGATTCATAAGCGCGCCCTTTAATTCGAGAGCTCGTGTGCTATAATTAACTGCTATAAGCCACTAACGCCTCCACGAGTCACTCCTCAGAATGTCTGGACAGCGTACTGCGATACTGGTCTTCATTACGAGTTGGTGTCGATATTGAGTAGCACCGTAATTGCTAGTGATTGGTGCATTAGTTGAGTTCAGTCGTGGTTAGTTAAAAGTTAAAAAAAAAAGTTAAAGGCATGTTTATAGTGGAAGGTGCACTTAGCTAGTCAGCTAATTTACAGGCACTCCACTCAAATATTTAGAAACAAACAATTCAAATACAACATAACAGGATTAAAAACCCCAACTGGCAGAAGGCAACCAGTTGGCTATTTACAAGCATGGCCGAGAATTTGAACTCGGGACGACCGAGCACAAATCCAGCAAGTGGCCAGAGCGGGACTCGAACCCGGGACCGCCGGATTGCGAGTCCGACGCGCTGACCACTGGGCCACGCTGCCTCCTGGTGGTTAGTGGGTTTCCATCCGAAGCATTGCTTACATTTGGTGTTCCCTAGGCGGTTCGCTGATAGTACTTCACCGATCTACTGCTGTAGCAGTGTTGTCTGATCGAACGTATTCACGCTTTTTCTGAAATCTCAATTCCACCGTCTCTGTTAGGCAAAAATACCATCGGTAAGCCGCACTGGATTGCACCTTCTCAAACTCATTAATAATTCATTAAGAAAATACAAAGGAAATTAATGTTTAATGAGCGTTTGGAAATCGGATGAAACACTGCTTAGTATTTGCATCCTTAATTTCTCCTTCAAAAATGATTTTGTTTGAGAAGAAATATCAAACATTCGACCCAGTGTTTCATCACCAGATGAAACACCTCGAAGTTCGTCAAAAATACTCCGCTGCGCGTCGTATTTTCAACTCTCTTCTCGGTGTTTCATCTGGTTATGAAACACTGCATCTCATGTTTGATATATTACATGACGTGTAAAGAAATTCATTGTCGCAGCAGGTGATATCAAAGATTTATGATCTGTAGTTGCTTAAATTAAATTAAAACTGTTTCACTTCTGACCTAGGGTAGCTCTTTCAAAAGCTAGCTGTTATTGACTCTTCCTCAATGGTTACCGCTCAATACAGGTTTCGAATGCGTATCTTTTTTGTGACCACCGACGTTACTATTCATTCATAAAAGATATGCTAAGCGTCATTAAAAATAATATACCATCAATTCTCTTTTCCTGTTCCCATTATTTCAAACTTGGCCTTGAGGACCCAAGGTTTGATTGGTTTGAAACTGCCGCTCAATTATTCACGGCGCTCTTAATTCAGAAAGCCTAAGGTTTTTACCAATATACACTTGACCGTCCTCAGGTGGTCATTCAAGATGGCACCGAAATGGTATACGAATGAAGAAAGTTCAAAACTACGTATCACAGCAAACCAAAGATAGGATGTGTTCTACGAAAACTAAGCGTCGTAAAGTAAAAATATACAAATGTTGTCCTTATTTATGATTAGATCTCTGAATTGATTTTCTCGGGCATGGTTTCTTTTCGCAACTGCATAAGTAAAGTATTTAACTGTGATAATCTTGCTCGCATTTATTTAGAGTTACTTAACCCATTCGCTCCTGGAGATTTTGCCGAAAAACGCGTTTTGAAGCTAGTCGAGTGGTTTTCTGGTCACTGTCGTGCTATGAAGAGCTAAAACTTACAACAAACCGGTTTACAGGTCGTACACTTGGCGGCCTTCTGATCCAGATGCAAAATATCAGCTTGCGAGGTTCGGGCATGCGCAGAAAGCAAAATTTCGTTTTTGGGTTTAAAAGTGACACAGCAGTCTTGACTTTTACTTTTCGCTTTCTCTCCTCCCTTCTTTTTTCGCTTTTCTTGCCTCATTTTTTTTTTCTCTTGCTGGGCATTTAGTAGGCTTCATTTTGGTGGGAAGAGTTTTTAGGAAAGCTTTTAGGATCTTAGGATTAGGTGAAAGGAAAGGTAGGTGGGTAATGGAACAAGATTTTCATGGAGATTTTCAGGTCCTTGTCACGTGGTTTTTTGCTTCTTTCTCCGGTGTCCTTGACTGAATTGTGCTCATTCTGGTATGGTTTGAAAGATCTCTTCACTCTGCACAAGTTAGCGAAGAAAGTTGTCCTTGACCGTTAAAACTGATGACGTCACAAAGGGTAGAAAGGACGTGGATCCGCACGGGCGGTTACGGGCGGTTCAGGGGCGAATGGGTTAAGTTATTTGTCGCCCCACGTAAGGAAATCCAAGACAGTCTGGGATAGTCTGCAGGATTCCACCGCTGTAGATTCCGAATTTCAGGTATTGGATTCCGGATGCGTAGTCAGTGAAACTTGGATTCAGGATTCCACTCGTTCTTGGGATTTCTTATTCCTTGAGCTCAGTCAGTTAAGGATGTCACAAGTAAAAATTTCCCAGATTCAGGAATCCGTATTATCTTAATATATGCATGCAGGAGCCAATTTACATCCTGATGCGTGGTGGTAAATTGCTATCTTAGTCTTAAAATGCACCGATAAACTGGATGTCTTAACTTTCAAATTCTCTATTTTCCAATTACCCATAATACACTCTGTTTGCCCCCCAAATTTTGCATAAACCATTGTTTTTAAATGCTCCTGGGAGTATTGCATTTTCCCAAGAGCATTTTAAGACAATAAGTTATGCAAAATTTGGGGGGCAAACAGAGTGTATTATGGGCAATTGGAAAATAGTCAATTAGAACTGAGTGCCTTATGGGGCACAGGAGCATGTTCTATTGATTTGCTAGGAGCCTTCTTGGGAGCCGGCTGTGAAGAAAGGTAAGGGACGGACCATTAGAAAAGTTATGGGGGCGGGGGGGAGAGGAATTTTCGAGCCGCAGGAATTTTTTTTCGTTATCAAATTCCTTGTATGAATTTTTTTTAGCCCATAGCATGAATATTTTTTAGGGCTAATTGGCGTGCACGAAATTTTTTTCATTTCATTTTCCCTTGCGGGAATATTTTTTTTGGTTTTCTAATGGTCCGTCCCTTATAGTCATTTTGCAGTTATGTCCATTACAGTGCAAAACCGCAAGAGAGAAAAGAGGAAGTAATTTGTCAAGTGACGGCGTGTTCGGCGAACACCTGTTAAAGGGTAAAGGCAAGGGTGAAGGCGACCTACAAAACAAGATATTCGACATTATTTAACAGCTGATTTTGTCGGTTGTAACATCAACGGTCTTTTACCTGAATGTACACCATCTTCTAAGAAGGAACGTAAAGCTTAGCCCGCAACAATTAAAGCAGTATTAAAAAAAGAAAAAAAAAACTGAAAAAAAAGTTTATGACGTGTGCTTTATGGCTTAAGGCGATTGAAGCCATCATTTATTTAGCAAGACTTTACACATGTACATGGCCTTGTTGTGACAAAGAACAAAGAACAAAAGACAAAAACTGAACAATATACCATATTGATTAATGGGTTAAATATTGTGGTTTAAGATACTGTATATAAAACTCCGCAGAGCATCATTTAGTACAGGCGATTTTGCAAGACAATTCAGCTTAGTACATTTTCTCAGCTCGATTAAGTCCTGGAAAGAAATCGAATTAACATGAACAGGGTAGAACAGACTGGGCAGAGGGAATACTGCAGCACAAGTCTTTTCATATCACAGGATGACGAGAGAGGGCAGTGTAACAATCAAAACCAGAAAAAGAAGCAGAGAAAAAGGCGAAATTCGTCTCCGTTCTCTTACATAGAAATAATTGCTTATGCCATCCTTAGCTCACCCCAAAAGCGCGCCACGTTGTCTGAGATATACAGTTTCATCCAGAACAACTATCCTAGCTTCACCGAGCATAGAGTACGCTGGAAGAACACTGTCCGCCACAATTTGTCTCTTCATGAATGCTTTCAGCGAGGAGGGATCGCAGTGGATAGAGCTGGCTGTTACTGGCACATTCACCCCAGTTTTGTGGTAGCATTTAGCCGCGGAGATTTTTCAAGGCGTAAATCGGTGTACAGCAACGATGCAACTTTGGGTCTGAATGGTTGGAGCAGTTTAGTTAAGAACCACATCGCTATACAGTGCCGCTGCTTGCAGTGCTGCATTCATAAGTCAAACGCACCGTTTTCAGTAGCCGCACCCATGGAACCACTACAGTATCACTACGGGGTATTAATTCCATCGACTGCGTTTTACAAATTGCCTACCTACATAGTCTCACCGGATATTAAACGGAACAAATCAAGTGCGAACTTTTAAATTTTATCCACGCGCCTGAAAGATACACTTATTTCTGGTATTTAGTGTCTCCAAAATGTTGACATAAAGTTTTCGCATATCCAACATAAATAAGAAAGTTGTAAATGGCATGCAGAAAAACTTGTTGTAGCATTCAGAGAGTTTTTGTAGATATAAACACTAAAAATATCAGGAGCATTGTCACTTTTTCTTGGGATAAATAAAGATGTTATTTCAAACAATGACCTCGAGAGTTGTAAATTTTTTTTGTTTATGATTTCCGCAAATTGGATTTAGTGATGCAATAGTATCTGGTCAAAATAGATTTAGATAAGAATCATCCTTACCTATAACACTCAAGACATCCGATTTGGTTGGCTTCTAGCTAGACTAATATTCAAAATTAATATTAGAATACAAATTTTCAGTTGTCAGTGAACTACTTAACAAAGGCGACATCGTTCCCTCGAAAATTACATGCCCATGCAATATAAAAGTACGTCCCACAGACGAACTAATAAAGTAAAAGCTTTATAAAGTACCTCAAATTCTCTCTTGTATCTGCAGTGCCCTGAATTGTTAACTCAAAGACACTCTAACTTACAATACTGCTGAATTAAATTTCCTGCAAACGACCTGGTGACTTAAAAAAATCCTAATAATTTGGGAATCTATGTAAATACACGGAGATTCCCGTACAATAGTGTTTTCCTTTCAACAGGCTGTGTTTGTGGGATTTCTAATTTAGCAAAATATGTTTTTGAGGCGATTTTCTTCACAATCAGGTCGTTTCACTGGGTAGCTTTTTTAATTACCTTGCAACCGGCTCATAGACCCATCATTTTCTTGGTCATTTTCTGACTTGTCTTACACTTGATTTTTAAAATAACAATTGACTCTCACAGGAAGGAAGACAAAACAACACTCTCCCTCGCCCTCACCTTTCTGATGCTATGGACCACCAAAAATTCTTACTAAAATCTACGAACACGGATAATATTCACTATAAAATATTACATCACGGATTCATTGTAATGTATTTATTGCCACAGTGAATTAATTAAGCCTAAAAGACGAACAAATTGACATTGGGGACGCCAGTTGAGCGTTCTTAAAAAGTAACAATCCAATTTCATGGTTTTTAACGTCATGATTGGACGCGGGTGGACGCAAACAGCGAAATTCCGTAAATGTTACAGACCTTGTCAGCACAGAGGTTTAGAACACATAGAGGAAATACTACATTTGTATTACTGACAAAATTAACAACTACAATGCAAATTGTCATCAAAATAGGTCACCAGTGCTTCACACTTAAAGAAACGTCTGGAAATTAACACAAAGAGAATGTTCGAGCGCATTCTATGTGGCAAAATAAGTAGTAAAGAATGTCTACATTGTATTCTTGACCGCAAATTATAATTATTTCTTGGTTGTTTAACCGAAACAATAGTTTTGTTTTTGTTTTTATACACTTGTGTCTATAGTGCGTGTTGCGTTCCGTCTTACCTACGTTTAAATTGGTCCGTTGATTTCACAGCTGTTCAGGAAATACTTCATTTACTTCTTTTCTTTATGCAAATGACTTCCTTCCGCCGACAAAAAAGGGTGTCTTGCCGCACCAACTAGACTTTTGTAAAAAAAAAATAATAATAAATGGTTATTTTTAATGTGCAAAACAACAACTTTGCACGACTTCCAGCACACGTTTTAGTTAGATCCTTTGCACAATTCTGAACACAACAAACGCGATATTTCCCATTCTCGTCCCCAAAGCCCCTCGCTCGTTACGAATTCAGCCGAGTAACTCTGGGGACGACAATGGATATTAAGTATTGACTGCTCCAGAAATACCATAACATACCATAATGCTCTTTGTTTGTCACTCCAACATTTTGCATAAGCATTGTCTTAAGTTTCTCTTGGGAGTTAAAATGGCCCCAAGAGAAACTGAAAACAATGCTTATGCAAAATTTGGGGTGACAAACAAAGAGCATTATGGTATGTTATGGTATTTTTCTGGAGCGGTGCTTAGAGAGCAATGTGAGAGCGCTTGTTTTGTTGAATTTCAGAGGTAACGTAGCAAAGCACAATATTTTAAAATCTACTCATTAAAATGTGACGAAATTTGGCAGAAATCCCGTTCATATCGCACACCTGTCAATGAAAGCCTCAAAATAAAAGTTGAACAAAGGAGTTTTGAGACACAATCAAGTTTCTCATCAAAGCTATTTTCTTAAAACTTTCAAAAACTGTTTGTCATAATTTGGTTAAGATGTTTTTTTTAAAAACATGAGGGTTACCAATTGTAAGCTGTCTGGCAAATCTAATGACTGAGTTTTCGTAAACCTATCATAAATTCAAAATTTTTCGCTTCTTTTCAATCATCCACGTTGCCATGGAAACGATCTAAATCTTACAGTTTGATCAGATGAATTTAATGTCATGTCTGTATTTTTTCCATGCCAAATTTGAGCTTGGGGTTGCTAAATTTGTCACTGAAGTTCATCAGAAGCACATAGACCAATGATTCTGAGTTCATAAAATTGCGATTTATAGATTCATAAGAGCGCCATAGTTTTTAGTTCAAATTTGATTGCTTTTATTATAAATATATAAACGGATCGAGGCTTCGCTTTTAGCCCTGGCTAAATCCATATATTAAAATTGCGATTTACAGAATCATAAGCGCGCCCTCTTTGATTCGAGAGCTCGTGCGCTACAGACATTCTGGTCTTTTCCCGCCAAAAAATTAACTGCTATAAGCCACTTACTCCTCCACGAGTCACTCCTCAGAATATCTGGACAGCGTAATGCGATAGTCTTCATTACGAGTTGGTGTCGATATTGAGCAGCACCGTAATTGCTAGTGATTGGTGCATTAATTGAGTTCAGTCGTGGTTATTGGGTCTCCATCCGAAGCATTGCTTACATTTGGTGTTCCCTAGGCGGTTCGCTGATAGTACTTCACCGATCTACTGCTGCAGCAGTGTTGTCTGATCGAAGGTATTCACGCTTTTTCTGAAATCTCAATTCCACCGTCTCTGTTAGGCAAAAATACCACCGGTAAGCCGCACTGGATTACACCATGACGTGTAAAGAATTCATTGTCGCGGCAGGTGAAATCAAAGTTTTATGATCTGTAGTTGCTTAAATTACATTAAAACTGTTTCACTTCTGACCTAGGGTAGCTCTTCAAAAGCTAGCTGTTATTGACCCTTCCTCAATGGTTACCGCTCAATACAAGTTTCAAATGCGTATCTTTTTTGTGACCACTGACTTTACTATTCATTCATAAAAGATATGCTAAGCGTCATTAAAAATAATATACCATTAATTCTCTTTCGCATGTTCCTGGCTTTAAATTATTTCAAACTTGGCCTTGAGGACCCAAGGTTTGATTAGAGCTCTGAATTGATTTTCTCGGGCATAGTTTCTTTTCGCAACTGCATAAGTAAAGTATAACTGTGATTATCTTGCTCGCATTTGTTTAGAGTTTCTTAAGTTATTTGACGCCCCACGTAAGGAAATCCAAGACAGTCTGGGATAGTCTGCAGGATTCCACCGCTGAGATTCCGGATTTCAGGTACTGGATTCCGGATGCCTAGTCAGTGAAACTTGGATTCAGGATTCCACTCGTTCTTGGGATTTCTTATTCCTTGAGCTCAGTCAGTTAAGGATTTCACAAGCAAAAACTTCCGGGGTTCAGGAATCCGGATTACCTTAATATATATGCATGCAGGAGCCAATTTACATCCTGATGCGTGGTGGTAAATTGCTATCTAAGTCTTAAAATGCACCGATAAACTGGATGCCTTAACGTACAAATTAGAACTGAGTGCCTTATGGGGCACAGGAGCATGTTCTATTGATTTGCTAGGGGCCTTCTTGGGTGCCGGCCTTGAAGAAAGGTAATAGTCATTTTGCAGTTATTTCCATTACAGTGCAAAACCGCAAGAGAGAAAAGAGGAAGTAATTTGTCAAGTGACGGCGTGTTCGGCGAACACCTGTTAAAGGGCAAAGGCAAGGGTGAAGGCGACTTACAAAACAAGATGTTCAACATTATTTTGATTTCTGATTTTGTCGGTTGTAACATCAACGGTCTTTTACCTGAATGTACACCATCTTCTAAGAAGGAACGTAAAGCTTAGCCCGCAACAATTAAAGCAGCATTAAAAAAAGAAAAAAAACTAAAAAAGGGTTTATGACGTGTGCTTTATAATTATGGCTTAAGGCGATTGAAGCCATCATTTACTTAGCAAGACTTTACACATGCACATGGCCTTGTTATGACAAAGAACAAAGAACAAAAGACAAAAACTGAACAATATACCATATTGATTAATGGGTTAAATATTGTGGTTTAAGATACTGTATATAAAACTCCGCAGAGCATCATTTAGTACAGGCGATTTTGCAAGACAATTCAGCTTAGTACATTTTCTCAGCTCGATTAAGTCCTGGAAAGAAATCGAATTAACATGAACAGGGTAGAACAGACTGGGCAGAGGGAATACTGCAGCACAAGTCTTTTCATATCACAGGATGACGAGAGAGGGCAGTGTAACAATCAAAACCAGAAAAAGAAGCAGAGAAAAAGGCGAAATTCGTCTCCGTTCTCTTACATAGAAATAATTGCTTATGCCATCCTTAGCTCACCCCAAAAGCGCGCCACGTTGTCTGAGATATACAGTTTCATCCAGAACAACTATCCTAACTTCACTGAGCATAGATTACGCTGGAAGAACACTGTTCGCCACAATTTGTCTCTTCATGAATGCTTTCAGCGAGGAGGGATCGCAGTGGGGAACGCTGGCTGTTACTGGCACATTCACCCCAGTTTTGTGCTAGCATTTAGCCGCGGAGATTTTTCAAGGCGTAAATCGGTGCACAGCAACAATGCAATTTTGGGTCTGAATGGATGGAGCAGTTTAGTTGAGAACCACATCGATATACAGCGCCCCTGCTTGCAGTGCTACATTCATAAGTCAAACCAAGAGCCGTCTTGGTCAAACCCATCGTTTTCAGTAACCGCACCGATGGAACCTCTACAGTATCACTATGGGAGCTTAACTCCATCGACTGCGTTTCACTCATTGCCTTCCTACATTGGCCTCACTGGCGGAACAAATGTGTTACGCAGTGTGGACCTTTAGATTTTATCCAGCCTGAGACATTTATTTACCTAAGTTATTGTCTGCGAAATGTTGACATACCATATTGTAAAGTGATTAGAATAATAGTTTACGCCGATCCAACACTGTAAATGGCACGCGGAAATATTTGTTGAAGCATTCAGAACTTTTTGTAGACATAAACATTAAAAATATCAGGAACATTGTCACTTTTTCTTAGGATAAATGAAGATACTAGTTCGAGCAATTACCGCGAGAATTGTAAGTTTTCTTTTGTTTGTGATTTCCCCAAACTGAATACAGTGATGGTATAGCTGGTCAATGTAGATTTAAGGCCGGTTCAGACGCCGCTCTACTCGTGTGCCGAACCTAACTGATGAATTAAGTACGAGAAAAGAGCGGCGTCTGAATCAATTTGGTACGGCAGTTTTGGTTTAGTGCGGCAAAAGCCTTAAGTTTGACAGAAGAGAGAACTCTGGGAACGGGGTTGGGACCGAGAATCTGTCGAACTTTGGTCGAACTAACGGTGCGCCGTCTGAATCAGATGTCGCGCTAGTGTAGCTCCAACTGAAAAGTACGGCGTCTGAACCAGAGATAAGAACTAGTCCTTACCTATAACCAGGGACCTATAACAGTCAAGACATCCGATTTGGTTGGCTGCTAGCAGAAATCTCACGAGTTGTGAGAGACCTTTGCTAGCAGGGAAATACTTAAAACAAATTTTCAGTTTTCAATGAACT
>NC_133206.1:15259051-15416551 GCF_958299795.1 Porites lutea
AGTACTGGCCTGGCCGTGGGTTAGTTTATGTACGCCCCTTGTTTTAAGTCTGCCTCCTTACAATGTAAGCTTAACCTGAGGACACATGCGAATTTCTGGCTGTCGCTTTGTCTCTGTCAAAAAGTCGAAAAAATCATTGGAGACAAAGCGACAGCAAGAGATACGTTTGCGTTCGCATGTTATGCAAGCACAGGCAGCAAGCTTCCCTCTTGAGAAGCGGGATAGACAAAAAGCGCCCCATGCGCCCAAATCTTTCGAGGCTGGCTCGCGCCACTTTCAAACAGAGCTGCTTGATGGTTAGTGCTCATTGCGCTCATTACTCAGGCCTCAGGAGATGCAAAAAAGCATAAAAGCAAATGGAATCGAATCGATCCCCCCTTATCTTGTTTTGTGCTGTATACTATGTCCTTACCATGTCTCTCTTTTTTTTTTCGCTGTTGGAACTGGCTAGTGGATCCCGAAAGTACTTAACCGGGTCATTCAATAATGACACCCGTGCTTGTAATTTATAATCTCGCGTCCAGCTATCCCTTTCCATACATCCTATACAGTTTTTAAGGAAGAGGGAGTCCTGGAAACAATGTTGATGTTTCCCTGAGACACGTGGTTTTCAGAAAGCCGGCATGAAAGCCAGTAGTCTTAAAGGACCCTTGTTTATGGTCGCCAAAGCAGAAACTGACAGCGCGCGCATTTAAACAAAAGTTAATTGTTTGTTCTATTTTACGCAGTACATACCGGCCAGACTGAAGTAAGTTACAGAACCTGCGAACGAGTAAAAGGTAAGTTTTACCATTTCTATTCAAGCTACATACACAAGGTTGTAGATAACTGGGAGTTCAAATAACGCAACGAAGAAATAAGAATAACTTAGAATTGAAGAGAGTTTTGAAGCGTCCTGCGTCAACTATAATCCCCAAGACTGTTCTTTCCTCTCGATTCATTCAACACTTACAAGCAGAAATAACATGTGAGCACTTATTAAAATATTTAACTCTTTGCCTTTAGCGAAATATGCTAAGCAATAGAAGAGCTAATTATGTTAATGGTTAAGAAAGCCATTTTTAAGAAGATTTTTAGTATAAACGACGTTTTACTTCAAAACTTACACCCCGACAGTACAGTGGAGTATTGTTTGGAGAATGAGTCATTGTAAATCGATCTCGAAATGAAATCTGCCTGCGAAAGATCGTCATTGTTTTAAAAATTCAGCAATCTTTTCTTCATACTTCGGAAAGCTTTATTCACGGCTGGAATGAATGTTAAAGAGTTCATTTGTGCCATTTAACGGAGGATGAATCAGCTACTTTAGCTACTTGAATCGAATCGCACACCAAGCAATCTGCCGCGGCTGACGAATACTTAGTTCCGCAAAAAATCCGTGCTATACCAACAATTCGGCAACAAAGAGAGCTTTACAAAGAGACGCAAACACGAATAGAACTTGTCAATTTAAATGGCCAATTTTTTCCTCACTTTCTTGATAAAATACCGAAACACTGCGGACAGAACATTTCAAAACAAGACGCTAACCGATTACTTAATCCCGTCAGCGCTAAAGTCACTCATATTCACCTTTTCTTGTCTTCGAGATCTGCGGTGTAAAAAAGAGAGTGAACCATTAAAACGAAAGCATTACAACATTAAGATATTAAGATAGATTTCTGATAACGAATTAAGCAAAAGGGTAAGAGATCGTTTCATTTTTCTTTCTGAAAAGGTCGTGTCCTTGTAATCAAAGCTTTGCTGGGCTCCTTAAGTGCAATTAGATTGACAACAGTGGCTAAGAAAAACATAAATGAGAAAAACAAAACAAAACAAAAAACAACACCAATACAGTAACGTACCAATAAACGAGCCACAAAGAAGATCGAATAGTTTTGCCTTACACTTGCGATTTTTTTTGTCTCATCCGAGCCTGTTTCATATGAAGAGGGTATCATACCTGGCCTTATACCTTTCATCAGAGGATAAGATGAAATGAGGTGAACGCAGTTTCTTACATCTTCTTTTTTTTGTCCTATCCGAGTAAAAGGCACTAAACACAAACACATGCGCACGACAAAAACGGGCATAAACTTTGAGAATCTCTTTGGGTATTTTTGACGAAGTACAATTCGGACTGAACGATGCCAATGAAACGATTACAGTCAAACCCCGTTCAAGGATATGGACATTGAGGGGGCCATAGAAAGTGTCCGTATTTTAAAGCGGGTGGCTTTAGAGAAAATGTAAGGCCTTTCTTTCCCCAGGGACAAACCAAACTGTCCGTAATAACGGGGTGTCCGTATTCACCCTTTAAGTCCGAATGGTGGTGACCGACATCAATTTTCTCCTAACCATATCCTAAGATTGTCAAGAGATTTGTTATGAGAATTAATAAATTAATCACCTAAGAGAAAAGGCCTTGATCTTTTATCAAATTCTCTTAACACATTCTTTAAGGAAATGTATAGAGATCAGTTTGGAGAATTCATATGTGGATATTGGGACTTAAAGCGTTAAGCGGGTGTCGCCAAAGCGGGGTTTGACCGTACCTTAAAGATTAAAGTGACGATCGCATTGTAATTCCGATCAAGTTTGACAAAGTTAGTCTTCCGATGATGGCAAAGAAATCTGCCAAAATGAGTCCTGTATGCTCAGAGTTTTGGTTGTTGAACCTGCTGCTTTTGTTTTGTCGTCGTGGTTGTTCGCCCTCGCTAGTAGCTTTACCACGGAAAACTAATCTTGATATGCGACGATTTCTTTGAAAAAAAAAAAAAACAACCCGATGATTTGATGGAAAACAAGCGACGTCCGCAGGTATCCGCAGAGAGGTTCAGCACTAGGCTCAGCAGGGCTCTAACTAAAACTTGCATTTGTAAGCTCGATGAAGTGCCATGACTAACCAGAAGAGAATATGGGCGGCTTCAGGCTGCGTCTGTTTTCGCGTTCGCCTTTGCTTTTTTAGGTAACTGGTCGACATACGCGCTACAACGTTATATCGAGAGGACTCGAGAACTCCTGTCACGCCTATAGCTTTAGTCTAGAAACCAAATATGATTTATCTAAAGTTACTAGCTACAATAAGAATAGATAAATTGTTTCAAAATGGTGGGAAATTTAGCTTTGGCCCTTGATGTGTCGTCGTTTGAAGGTAAAAGTGCTTTTGAAATCTGCGGATGTAACCGAGACAATAAGAGCCAATTAATTGTGACCATTTTAGAAAAAGATGTACTAAACGTTGTAGATTGAAAGCCTAAGTATTTCCACTTCGAAAATTCGGTGCAATAATCTTAATTTTAAAGAGACTGCAGTAAAAGCGCTCTTACTCCATAGAAACATTTCGAATAATAAACTCGTCTATTAAATCGCGGTAAAATGCAATCATCGTTTCTTTATGAGTAAACCATTTAGGTTTTTTTTATCATAAACCTGAATGCAAGCGATAACGAGCTGATCAGCTAGCTAAGAACGATAATTTCGGCGAATTCTAATGGGGACATGCCTGGGCAGTGCTTACAACTGCTAGTTTCTCTTCTACACAATGGGTCACATCGGAAGTGACAGTGAAGACAGCACAGCATTCTGCAGAAATAAAAAAAAATACTGAAATAAATAATAGTCTACTCAGTGCGCAGTGGTAGGAGAAACCCTTTTTGTAGAATAGACAAAGAGCACTTTAAAAAAAAAAAGACAAACAAACAAAACAAAACTGGCGGAAATAGCCTATTTGGAAGCAGTTGCATATCTGTTCTATAACGCCACAACCTGACTCAGATTTAAAAAAATTGCCACAGGTGGTTAATTAGCGCATGCGTAAACAAAATTTCCGTACTAGGGTTTAAGGGGTGTGCAAAAATTGGTTGGAATTTTTTATATGAAAATTAGTATGTTTTTGGTCTTACTCGCGGTTGTGACAATGGAATATCAAATTTCCCGCGCTTATACGTGTCTGCAAAAGAAGGTATTCTCTCGTTGTTAAAATATTTATATTATACTTATATTTATATTTATCACAATCTCTGGTCAAAGGCAAAGGATAATTTGTAAAGGAGTCCTAAACCCCATATAAAAACAGATCACCTATGAACTAATGTCGATACTTAATAAAAAAACAAACAAATTTAAAGTCACTAAGGAATTTCTTAACTCTGGACTTGAAAATATTTAAATTATCAGAGCAACGCATATCTAAAGGTAGTTGATTCCACATGTCAGTTATTTGATGGGGAAAACTATACCTCAAGACATTAGTACTGTTTAACTAATATAGAGCATAAAAATAATAAATTCGAAGAATAAATTAAGATATGACTCAATTTAAAAATCACTAAGAAATTTCTTAACTCCAGACTTGAAAGTAATTACATTATCAGAGCAACGAATATCTAAAGGTAGCTGATTCCATATGTCAGTTATTCGATGGAAAAAACTATACTTCAGGACATTAGTTCTGGCAAATTTATTCTTTAAAGTTAAAAAGTCCTTAGACCTTAGTCAGTGAAAAGCGGTCAGCCTCTGAGTGGAAATCTATAATTTTGCTGACGTCAATATTAATGTTGCCGTTACGTACTTTATATGAGAATGTCACATCAGTCAGTAATCTTCTCTTGTGCAATGACATGAGGTTTAACCTCTTCAAACGAATGTCATAGGGATCATCTTGTTGCTCTTCTCTGTACCCTTTTCAGTTTATCAATATTTCTTTTTGTATACGGGGACCATGCCACTGAACAGTATTCCAGGTTCGAGCGAACCAGAGAGCAGTAATATAAGGAGTACGCAACGTCGTAGGGTCATCCAGACGTCTACAAGTTCTTTTAATTAAGCCAAGCACTCTGTTGGCCTTGGATACAACATAATCAATGTGTGGGTTCCATGGTAAGTGTTGATTAGTAAAAATCCTTAAGTCTTTAAACTCTTCGACCTCTTCCAGTCCAGAAATATCCAGGAAAAAATAGTAATTTTCATTATTTTGCATTTCTTGACATTAAAGCTCATGAAATTCCGAACACTCCACTAATGTAGATTATCCAGATCTTGTTGAAACAAATCAAGATCACCAACCGTGTCAATGATTCTGGAACATTTGCAGTCATCTGCATAAAGAGCATTAGTACTGCCAGGAAGAACAACTTCAGGTATAACAAAATAACTAGAAAGTAACGAGTACATAAAATATGAAGAGTTAACAACAATTGCAATCGTTCTTCAAAACATCAGGGTCTCTTAGTCGTTATTCATTTATCAAAAACCTCTTACCCCTTTATTACACAGTCGTACTTTGGGGAAACCAATACTTTGCGGTACTCGTAACACAAATTACACGCATTGAATCGACTTCGCTGTGACCTATCTCTGGGAGTGAGACGTTTTCTGTTCTTTAAATGTAATGCTTAAAACAAGCTGCATCAAGTACGCGCGACGTCTAACCTTTTTAAGCCGAGGATGCGGTTATTTCGTCCATGATATTTTGCCAACAGACTTCAGAACCTCAGCCTGAGAACTCAGTTCTATTGTTTGGCATTTTGCAGCATTCCTCGGTTAACAATAGTAACAAAGTCCACTTCTGTTTATACCGTCGGACTACGGTTGTGAAAAGCCCAGTTTCAGAAACAACCAACTTTTCCAAACAACTAATGAAAAGACTGACCAATATTATATTTTCAAGTACATTGGTAGAAAGGCGTCTGGATGCAAAATGGCGAAGATTTGTTCAAAAATATATTTGAGTAAAGTTATAAATAAAATATTCCAAATATGTTTGGTAATATTTCTTGCTGTATTAGAGTCTGTAGTGATCAAACTATTAGCTCAACGCAGATCAACTTCAGAAAAGTATTGGAGATCTACCAGTCGGCCAGAGACTAAGAATATTTTATTCAGTTAATGTTTAACTATGAAAACTTGAAAAAGAAATCATTCTGGCCTGGATAGGAAATTGAAAAGACTGTCAAGATTTTTCCAAATATGGCACCTCTGAAAAGGAGACTGCGTGGGATGTACGTTTCGGAATGTAATTTCCATAGCAACATTGGCTTCTCAGAGAACAATAAAGTTAGTATACGAACAATAGCCGCTTTATGGTAAAGTATTTAAGTTATGCCAGTGATGTTATTATGGCACAATAAATGGCCAATCCACGTTTGTTTTTAGGGGATAATTTCCGTTGTGGGAGGAATACAGTAGTTTGTCAGCAGCAAGATGTAGTCCTTCTCGCTAAAAAGTTCCGATGAAGGAACTTATTAATCTCCAACATATACGAACTCAAGTTGATCCTTTTGCGAATGGTGATGGAACTGTTTGTTGTTAGACTGGCTTTGAAAGGCCTGTGTTCTAACTAGACAACTGGGTCATGATTGTTTTCATTGCATTGCGTACTACAAGTCGCAGGAACTTCGTAACGGATAGCAAGCGGAACTCTACTAAAACAGAACACGAGGTACGAACGTAAAGTAACTCTTTTCACCCCATTATCTTAGGTCATTGCTCTGTTTAAACTATGGTTTTCAGCCAAACGTGGCTATCGACTAGTTTAGCAATTCATAGACAACAGAATTACAAATTACTCTATATTACTTTACGGTCATTAATGTTATTAGTTTAGATTTCACTGAAGGCAGTGTTATTTTTACGATTGTGCGCAGTTAAGTTAAAGTAACTTCGATATGTTTTTTATTCAGGCTTGCACGAAATTCATGTCTTAGGAAGTCAATTTTAGCTTGGTACAGGCATATGAAACTGATGTGATATTGCTCTTTTGTTTTAAGTTCTTTAAAAAGATCACAACAAAAACGTCTTGTTTCCTCGTCAGTCTTGTTTGTCGCCAAGTTTTTTTTGACCACGCGATAGGTCAATAAATATTTTCTAGACAAAGCTCACGTCGATAAGGTGAAAAATATGACTACGTTTTTTATCAAGTTTCCGGGAAAATAAAATTTGTATCTTTTTTAGTGGAAACTAGAGGGAAGAAAAAATTCAGATAGGTAGAAGGCATTGTACGACACTTCCGTTTTGAAACGCGTGGTCATTCTTAGAGCGATCTTCGTTTGCAAAAGTTTGCTTTTTTAAGGCACGAATCAACCCTAAGAATTTAGAACTCGAAGTAACAAGTCTTCTGCAAATTGATCTTGTGCTTAAGCAAGAAACAAGGCCTTACTCTCTTTATCTGCAGTTTCAAAACACGAACGCTTATATTTGAAACAGTTCTTGGAAAATAAATAATTGACAAGCGAATTGACAAGCGAAGATCAAAACACTTGTTACAATATTGCCACAGCATCTCTGAAAACCTCTCAGAAAAACTTTGACAGTCTTGCTGGCAAAAAGCGTTTTATTAAAGGATTTTGGAAAATATTAAATTGTAATAAGTTCGATAAACAGCACCAGAGAAAAGACACAATCAGCAACCTTTAGTGACTAAATCAAATAGTTACTTCAAGGTTTTTATCATGGAGTTAACTTTTTAAAACACCTTAAAACACCAAAACCTTACCGCGGTATGCCGGGTATAACTTATACCCTTAACATGAGTCATCGCAATTGTAAATGGTCTCTCTCCGATAGATAGGCACTTCCGACCTTTGAGGCACTTTTCACGCTGGTCCAAGTATGCTTCCGGGCACGGAACAGCATTTTAAAAGACGAAAAATTCATAGTAAAATAGAAATTGTGGTATGAGTCGGCGCAAAATTTTATACTGATTAGCTTTCAGAGCGAACGGAATTTACCGAAACTTCAGGATATAGATTGTCTTGCATCAAATCATTTATCAAAGGGGAAATTTCCAGAGAAAATGTCTAGAAGAGAAGTTTCATATTTAGTTCGTTCAATCTTTTCTTAGTTGACGTGAAAGTTTCTAGAGACAACTGCAACTGACTAACGAAAGCCTTTTGCCAGAAGAGGTTTTAGATTTAGTAAGTTTTATTACTTGATACTATGAAAGTTCCTACAGACAACTGCAAATGGCTAACGAAAGCCTTCTATTTTTCTTTTCTTTCCATTTATTAAACAACACAAAGAAAAGAGAACCCCGCCACAACTGTAACACAGACGAGTTAAATAGCGGAAAAAAAGATTCCCTTTTAATGTATCTTCGTCGAATGTCTCATTACAAAAGTTTCAAAATACAAAGTTGAAAATCTTTCAATAGAACCAATGAAAGCGGGGGTCGTCTCGTCACGCAACGCTCCTCCCCTACTCCTCCCCTAGAAGGGAGGAGCGTTGACCCAGAAGATTTCAGAAAGAGGAGTCAAGGCTTATAGTGTGTGCCAGTTTTCAACATACTACTAATGAATTACTGTACTTTAAGAGCACTTGCATCCAGAAATTAAGGCCCTTAAAGACAGACGTTCAAACAACATTTCAGACAGAAAGGGGAGGCTGCGACCCCTCACAGCTCCCCCTTCCGCTAAACTATACATGAATATAATTTATTTACAGACAGTTTACATGGTTTATCTGTTATTTTATAATTTCACTGATACTGTCATTAAGGTTTTAAGAAGCCGGGAACTTAGGGAACTTAGCCAATCACAAACTGAACAAATTCTCCATGGCTGTTGCGTTTTCCTCTTTTTCAAACTTGGTGTGCCGCAGGAGCCCATCAAGCTGTGTGCCGCCATTATTGTTTTAGTTAGTTAGTTGCTAGTTAGTTCACCGGTTTCAGCTGCAAATGACAGCTGTGACGTGCAACACAGTAGAGACATATTCGTAAGGTAGTTGCGTTTGGCAGTGTCAGGAGAGGATCGACTGGTTTTCTTTTACTTTTTCTGTGTTTTGACATCAGCTCAATAGCAATTTAAAATTCTGTAACTATTTCGGAAGGAACTGGGAATAGTTGTTTTAAACAATTCGGCTAAGGCTGTTTCACTTTTAAGATGAATATACTACAACATTGTCAACTACCAGTAGAAGGAAGGATCAACTGCATGAAAAGACACTACTAAATGTTTATAATGAGAAACGTAGGACACACTCTTTTTTGATGAAAAAGTATCTACTAAGTATTTGTAAAAGAAATCCCAGCTATCTCGTGACCATGCAGTCACGCGAGATAAGAATTTATGCACTACAATCAAACCACGTAATGAGTGGATGTCACTGTTTTGGAAGTCATTTTGCTCTAATGTTCCTTTTCAAAGTAAAAAAAAAACATATCAAAATTTATCCTTAATAATGATCAAGGATTTGCAAACCTTAATTAAGTCAACTATGGCCTAGATTAAATGAGGTTTCATAAAAAGTCCACATTACCTTTTTTAAGTAACGGTTGATATAACAAAGATTTTTTTTATAAAACAAAGCAGGTACTGTAAGGTAGTCATAAAACCTAGCCCTGCAATCACGGCGGGTAAATTTCAAATGAACTGAACTGACGGTCTCCAATAGGGTTCTTCAATCCCATTATCCCGACCCAAAAGGTCGTGTAATCCCGTAAATCCCGAGGGTTATTTCGGGCATTCTAACTCGCGCGCGTACCTTCAATCCCGAATCTTGCCCGATTTTGCTTTAAAATCTCGAATCCTGAGCTTCAAATAAGGGAAATACCGGATCCTGAAAAACCTATTGGGGATTTCCTGAACTGACATGGAGTTGACATGTTTAGGACAGACTAATTGTCTAATACATTGCATACCGTAAATCTTCTGTTAAGCGCCCTCCCCCCCCCCCCCCCCCCACTACCCCCTCAAATTCGCCCAACGTTTTTGGGGAAAGAAAGTTATTAAGCCCCCCTCCCCTCCTCCTTATTCTTAAATAATAGAGTTTATTAATTAATTACAACTGTAACACTTCATGCGTACTGCTCTGCTATGGTTTATTCACGTGATGGAAGTTCAGATTTAATTTTGATCTTTGGCTGCATGACCTCTAACTTCGTGTAACTGTGCCTTGGCTTTTCCACTAAATCATCATCTTCGCTAAACTGAAAGCACCCCTTCTCTATTAAGCCCCTCCTCAAAATTGGTTGAAATAAATAAGCCCTACCCCGGAGGGTTCAATAGAGGATTTACGGTAAATCGTTTGTTTATGTGTTTATTTTTTTAACAAAAAAATGATATCTACCACCAACGTCATGCGATTGCCATGTCTTCTGTTTTATGATCTAAGTACACTTAGACAAAAGTTTGCTCCTGGAAAGTTCTGCACAAGTTCTGCAATTGAAAAAGAATGTGAGAATCAAATTAATCATAACACTTATTTTTTTTTACCTTTTGGTAGATTACTTTGAACATGTTGAAGAATCTACGATAAATTTTTTTCTTGATTATCTTTTCCTCAGCATTGTCTTACATTGATTCTGAAAAGCCCTGTGGGGACGGGCCAATAAAATATGTATTTATGTACGTACATTACTTCTTCTTTATCGTTTCTAACACTGGTCATCCTTTTGTTCATATTGATATCCAAAACTCCAAACATTTATCATATTTCTAGTCGTGCACTAAAACTTTTTGATATAAACAGAAGCCGCGTATAACCATGCCTATGACATAGAACACAGATTTCTCTCCATCCATCACACCGTTTTTCTTTATTTCGGGCCCACACACTGAGTCTAGCTGCGGAGCACTCGTTCTCGATAGCCTGTGTAGCCTGAGGGGAGGGGGGCGGCTGTACACAGGCTAGTTTTCAACGCCAATCTCCCTGAGTGACTGATAGAGTCTCATAAGGTGGTTCTAACTTTTGAATCTGTTGATGAAATCCTATGGTGTGACCATTCAAATGAAACCTCTTCAGCAGTACTTTCACACAAAACTATTTATTTAGTATGCTGTTCTACCTTTTGAGTCTGTGGATGAAATCCTATGGTGTGACCATTCAAATGAAACCTCGTCAGCAGTACTTTCACATTATATTATTTATTTAGTATGCTGTTCTACCTTTTGAGACTGTGGATGAAATCCTATGGTGTGACCATTCAAATGAAACCTCGTCAGCAGTACTTTCACATTATATTGTTTATTTAGTATGCTGTTCTAACTTTTGAGACTGTGGATGAAATCCTATGGTGTGAGCATTCAAATGAAACCTCTTCAGCAGTACTTTCACATGGTACTATTTCTTTTTCAGCATTTTACGACACGAAATTTGGAAATTTTGTTGAATTTTTACTTTAGGCCACTTGTGTGAGTGAAAGGGAAGATTGAAGAGGTATCAAAAGACAAACAGGAAAACAGAACAGTCTTCTTATTATAGAGGTTAAAGTTTAGCCTCTAAAAACAAAACTGAAGAAATTGCTCTGCCCAATCGTCACGCTAAAAACATCTCAATGGCAACACACCACAGGTACAAACAGCGCGCGGGCGGCTACCAAGCGCGGGAAAGAGCAACTGCGCACTTGAAAGCGGTCGGACAGAGAGAAATTTGCAAAGCTGACCAAAGTACTTCAAAGTTATTATCGTTGCAATCTTCACTCTTAAAAGTTTGCCTCATTACCGATAAGTAAGCACTTCTAAATGATATTCGTTGGTAAATTAAAGTGCAGACTTGTCGGCGCGATATGTCTCAAGCGTTTGACCGCTGTGTACCTTCGAGCAAGCCACGATAATAGATAGATCGTTGGAGCAAATTCTGACTGGTTCAAAAAATGAGGCGAGATTTCTCGTCCAATGAAAAGAGCACACTTTCGACATTTGATAGAAAATATTCCAGTGCAATGGTAGTCATTTAAGTACGTAAGACACAAACCGCTAAACAAGGTGAGGAAAAACAGATCGCTGATGTTCAAAATCTCCTTGAAAGATTGGCTGGTGGTGGGGTTAGGTCGGCGAAATTTCTTCCCGTTTTCAGAGCAGAATGTTGATAAGGGTTCTCAGACCTAATCGTTTTAACTCAGGCCCTTTTTATACCAAAAATAATAAATAAATCATAAATATACAGGTAAACAAATAAATAAAAGATTCTAAATAATATAAAAACATCCGCATCAAATATAGACTAAAAACATACTGTTTTTAACTTGTTTATGTAAATCTATACACGTGTTTTTCAAAGCTATAGTACAGTTAGCTCAGATTTCTCAAATGCCAAAATAGCAAACATACCCCTTCAGACGCTATTGATTGGACTGATACCAGGCAAAATTCAACCGCCTATAAGGAGTGCCAAAGAGCTAAAGTTTGTAGAATGTTAGAAGAGATGTAGCGCGTATCCACGCACAACTGAAACGCCGCAGGAGTTCCATCCACACAGGTGAATAACAGTGCAAATCGGTATTGAAGAGTCTCTTTGGGAATTAGCTGTGTGCAAAAATCGGAACTCCGGTGGCGCTATAGAGTAAAGATGTATCTTAGATTCTTCAAATAGCTATAATACTGACCTTTCGCGATAAACTTAGTGGTAGAGGCCGAGGAGTGGTACAAGAATCCAAAATATGCACAGTTGATCTGCAAATCCTCTTAAGTCGCATTGCTCTATCAAATTATTAGAGAGTTTCAGGAAATACCTGTCTTTAGTGTTTAGTAAGTCAGTGGTTTCTGGAATGCCGCTTTGCGTCTGGTTTTTATCCTATGCTTAACTCGACTCCCAAGTTCAAAACTGATCAAAACCTGATCCGAGAGCATAGTGGCAGTGAACAGCTTTATTGTTATCATCTGTATGAACCAAGCTTGAACGATTACATTTCCCTCTTTTAAACTATAGAATAATATACAATAGGCAGCATTACAGGAAACCAATTTGGATTTGAATGTTAACACTTTAACGGTGAATTTGATCAGTTTCAGGCCGCAATTATTTCAATCGGTGCCGCCCTTGCACCCTTCTCAGGTGGGGAACGACTTCAGTTTCCGAGGGATCCCCTTGATTGTATTTCCCCCGGCGCCAAGGTAATTTTTTAAAAGAGAAAGGCAACTTGTCGTCATTTTATTTCAAAAAGTCTAAACAGCAGCCTATAACCCTAGTCTAAAGTGTCACGAAACAGTAGTAGATTGCGCACAGAAATAAACTACCTCTTTCAGGAGATTAAATTCTTTTTGGCCCCCGTTAACTCGCAAGGACATTTGCACACACTTTTGTCCCCTTCAGGGACTTGCCACCCTCATTTTTTTTGGTGGGGGGTGCGGGGCGGGGGGGCACCACAGGAAAATAATAAGGCATGAAGTGTTAGAAGAATTGTCAACGCACAACAAAATAAAAATTAAAGAGGTAGTTTTAGACTAACGGTAGAAACTAATCGACGATAAAAAAAAACTGTCAACATACGTGGCTAGTACTTGGAAACTCTATCGCTTTTATAGTAGTTTGCGGGTTTGCTTGCGCTTTATGATCAAAGTCCACTTGATAGGATTTCACCCGCAGAGTTCAAGGGTCACTGAGCGGAGTGCATAATGATATAATCTAGAGAAATTTCTAGCATTGAGATCAGCTACCTCAAAGAATCACACGTATTATAGTCTAGATTTTTCCAAAGGAAAGCCTAAGAACTCTTTCACAATCTGTTCTTATCCCGCACTTTAACTTGGAGTGCTCTCTGCAGTAGTCCTTTTACTTTTCATTGAATTCTGAACAGGAGAATTCCGCATTGTGCGGTTTGATAGTGTGTCCATCATGTCAGTTAAGTTGCTCAAGTTCGCCTGCTACCTTTTCTGACACCATTCTCCATCTTGATATTTGCTCGTCAGCTCAATTTCACCAGTACAAAAAAAAATTACTTTTCGGGAAACTTTACTGCGTTTATAAGCCACGGAGAAGATCATCGAAAGATCAAGAAGGCGGGGAGAGAGGCGGGGCTGTGGTTTAAGAAAACAATAGCTGATGTAATCCTTTCAATGTCTTCTTCGTTTTACGGATTGCTAGTTTTCAGTGTAACGCCATTCAAAATAGATAAAAATAAAAAGCAAAACCCCGTAGATAAAGTCCAGAATCTGGGAAATGAAAGGAGGTAAATATGCAAAGACCCTCGCCAAGATTCAGGTCAGAGGAATATTTCGTATACGAGATATCCGAAGAAAGGTTTTACTCAAATTTATAGAGACTTGTATGGAGACGCCATGCTGGTGCCCACCTGGATGGGCTCCAACATGGCGGACGGAAACCAACAGAAACATCTGATACCGAGTTTTGCTACAAAAGCGTGAATTCATTCTTCGAGGAACTCATAGACATTAAAGTAATACGTTTTATAATACATGAACTGTTTAGATAGCAAAATTCCTTGAAATAAGTTATTTTTTTAATCTGCATGACAACTCTCTTGGCCGTCATGTACTGATGCCGCGTCACGCAAAAGCTTAGAAATTCAAGCGTACTCTATCACAAAACCAAGAACCCTTTTGAAGCGAAAATTTGTATGAAAATTAGTTTTAGCTGCTCTAATACATCGTGAAAGTAAAATCTCGGTAGGATCGATAGTTTTGTAGGTTGAATTTTAGTAACGTCATGTAAAAACCAACAATAAATTCTGAGTTGCAAAATTTCTTAAAATAGTGAAAAATTCAGCTGTAACCAACACGTATTAACAGCGCAAGTATTACATATATGACCGTTGTGACGAATGAAAACTGAAGTGTATTATGTTACAAGAGAAACATTTTAATTCGTGAGGCTCCCGTAGTATCACATGGTAGTCAATTAGCGATGTTGACCATTTCAAAAATAACTTTGAGCTCTTGTATTGCTTTTGTGACTGTCAAGTTACAGTTAAAGTGTTACAATGAATAATCTGTTATCTTGTTGCGTTTCCATACTTTATATTTTGGAACAGATTTCCTTTAAAAAGTTTTTCTCTAATAACCTCACTGTAGTTCAAGAGAGCCCACATCCAAGACAACCCTAAATCACTGGAAAATTAAATAACGATCGAATGTAAGTACCATGAGAAAGCCCTGCTTTAGAGGTTACACCATTAGCTACCACGGGCTGTGTTTAAAAGACTCAAAACTACGAGCTACCGGCCGGCATCGATCGTCTCTGAACGCAGTGTAAGCTTTGCCAATGCATAAACAAAACATCCTGACCTGCCCAGATTTTTGTGGTATTTATGTTTCCTTATTTTTGTACTTGGTAAACCCTATACTCACTTTAGGGCCAAAATGGGTGAAGGGGGTCGCCGCACTGATCCGGGGGGGTACTCGCCACTTTTGATCCCAGAGATAGGATTCAAAGGGCGTTGATAATTAGTCTCATAATATTATCAGCTCTTGCAGAGTAAAAATGTAATTTAGAAGCTCGTCTAGAGGGAATCTGAATGGTAGATCAGTTAGCACACTAAATTGAAATTTTCACACGATTGCTGCAAAAGGAAGGAAGACCTTATCTTGACCGATATTAAACACACATTCACTTAATTAACCTCCCTTGCGTTTGAACGGTTTCGTCCAGTAGTGAACAGAAAAATAATTTTGTTGAAGGAGTATCGCCTTAGACCTCACAAGAAGAAAAAGCGATAAAACGACCAAAACTAATAAAGCATTTTTAAGCAAAATGATGGCAGTGTGAGCTGAAGAAACACTTTAAGATTTTATTTCTCCACTCCTCCGGCGCAAAGAAGTAATACGAACGAAATTTACTTATAAGATCTGTTCGCCTATATTTTATCTATTAGATACGCTGTAATTTTAGTTAAGTGCTTTTCTGCGGTACTGTTTGATTTCAAAATTTCTTCCAAATATAGTGCACATTCTAGACAATATAATGAAGAAAATGAGAACGACGCTTCGCATCTGTGACACATGTTCTTACATTTCAAAATTCATAGGAGCACTAGACAGTATTAAATTTTATAGCTCTGTTAACCCACCGGGGTAGATATCAAAGCTATTAAAAAAGTCACGAAAAGTAGTCTCGCGATACGGGCTGCAGTCTTTTTTTATTCACGACCAGTATTTTAAGTTGTCGGTATAATTACAATTGTGCATATCGTTTACTCCAGACATGACTGTAGACCGTTAGAAAATCATGTAAGCTTTTGGACTGCCCAGACAATATCAGCTCCCATGAAAAATAAATTATTATTTCTCAGTTGGCAACATTCTCCGACTGGGGACTGCTCGAAGGATTTAGGAGAAAAAGAAACAAACTTTTCAATGTTTACAAGACTTCAGCTTCGGGATCGGGATCGCGAAGATCTGTTGTCGTTTAACCGTGTTTTAATTAATCAACTTTGATTTCCTGTAAGGCAAACTTGGGTTAACTGTTCTGCAGTGACTTTCTGTTGACGGAAAGTGCGTTTAAACACCCAACAAAACATATCACACATAAAGCCAAAATAATTGAAGGTTGAAAGACCTTTAATGGTTTACGCCGTTTAACTATTTGTCCGTGAAATCAGCTTTAGTCCAAGTCAGACATAGAAATATCTTTAAGTAGCTCGCTTTTTAGCCCGAGGCGAACGGAATTCTTGAAGAGAAAAATCGACCCCTCGTGTAGGCTTTCTTGGCTCACACAATCAAAAATTTATGAAGGAAGATCGTTGAAATAGGCATGCACTAAACATCGTGTCTCAAACGGATGCTGTCATGAATTGTCTGACACACTCTTGGGGGCGAAACATATTCGTGACAGCAAAATCGTGATACTGAAATCTCTGCACAGCTTTAGGAAAACAAGCACGATATAGTCAACATATACACAACGTATAGGGTTCAGCTTCAATTTTAACGAAGGCAAACCCATCTCAACTGTAAAGCAATAAATATTTATCTAAGGTTTACTTCGTGGTCATCAAAAGCGAAAAAACCGCGACAGAAGCTGAGAATTGAATTTTACAGAGAGCTCAAGTCCATTTTAATATAAATTGCCGGATAGTTAATGTTATTATATTATGTATCGGCATGTGCAAAGGTACTATTCACTTCTTACATTCTGTATTGGCTATTTTTCACAAATTACAATATTTCTATTGCGCCTACATTTTGTAGGCAGTTGAGGGTTTTATTTTACGCGGTGAATCCAGTGCCAAAACACACGATCCACCGCGATAATTTTTGATGTCAAAATCTGTGACCGCGGTCGTCATTTGCTTCCGGTTCACTGCACTTTTGAAAAAATCTTTAAACCGCTCTTGTAAGGGTTTTAAGTTGCAGTCGTTCGCGGAAAAATCACCCCAGCGCAACTTTCGTTGTCGAGGATCGCGCCAAGAATTCGTCTCATGGCAATTGTTAACATTTGCAAATAAAACGGCCCGCGTTTCTTTTGTCAAAGCAAGCAGAAAGCGCCGAGTCTTAAAGCCAGCATCCGGACTAACGCCCTTGTCAGCCGTCACCTATTCGCTTCATATCCGCTCCGAAAGATTTTCTTTCATTGAAGATTATCGTAAAATTCTAAGCTCCAAACTGAACTTGAAAGAGCAAATTTTTGGCTTATTGTTTCCCATTTGTACCCTTGTTATGAATATTCTCTAGTCTGCTGTATAAATGCAAATTTGAGCACGTACAAAAAGTCAATTTGTGTTTTATCGAAGCTTGTTTAGGGCATCTGTTCTCCTACTTAGAACTTTCTAGGGTAGTTTTATTTTGCTTCCTCGCTTTTAAGCCAGCTTTCTACCTACTGAACTTGCATTAACTGTTTGTTTGGCTCCAGGAGCCGATTGAACTGTTGTGCAAATTCTTAAACACACATTTCCCTTGTAGGGCCCATTACTCAAGTGTGACCGGCTAATCATAGGCGATCGAACGGCACTGAAGGGCAAAAGGAAACCCATCGAGTACAACAGCACACATTTTGATTTTCTTGTAAAAACCAGCATTTATTTCGCCACAAGCAGAAGCATGAAATGCGGGAATCCAGGCCAAAGCAAAGCTAAAAGAATGCATTTTCTACTTTTTTTTTTTAGCTAAAGGACGTTTTCAGAACCTATCATCTCTATTCTTTTATTATTTACATGAAGATTGATAGACGATAAATCAGTTTCTTTTGGCAAGAACTCATCTAAAAGGGAGGGACGCGATAAATGAGGACTTGAAGCAAAGTGACAGTAAGGATCTGATTTCTTAACAGCGTGTCAGCTGTGCGTTCAAACAAAACAGTTAACAGGTTTTTTTCTCGACATTAAAATAGAAAAATTGTAATGCATCAAAACAAAGAACAATTCTGCGAGAAATAAAATATCATCACATTTATAAGCAAATGTGCGTCAATTGCTTCGTGATTTTTACACTAATAATCCGAGTAAAATTTTAACTCGTGCGACCGGGAACACGTTAACTCTCGTGACATTGCTATAGCGTGTTGAACTCTTTAAAGCTCCTAAAATTTAGAAGCAAAACAAAGTTCGAGAAAGATTCTTGTAAGCGTTCCTATTGCTGCATAAAGCAACAAATCAAATTAATTGACGCTCCATAGGAGCTAATTTATCAAACATGAACCCTATCTCCTATCTTAGCAGTCTCTTACTTCCAAACGAGCGTGTGAAGACGCGAGGAAGAGCTCTGCGCGCTCGAGGAAGGAATAGGAATCAGAGGAATAGGTCGACCACTGCTTCCACTGACCTCTACCGAATCGCCAAATGAGAAGGGATAACTGCCGTTCTCTGGTTGGTTTCTTTGGTGCAGAGCCGAGGGAGCGACCTGATTCGGCGGGTAGGAAGAAGGTAGCTTCTGCAGCTGTTCCATGAACTCCGTGTAGCTGGATGAGATCGGGCTATTTTCAGGGTTATTCGACACGAACTTAGAGGCGCCACCGTGTGTTTGTGTGTAACCATGCGATGTATAAGTGACGCTGGGAGGAGAAGGCAACTGCAGGGGCTGTGTGTACGAATGCAAATATTGATCGAACTCTGTCGTGTCCACCATTAGATCTGTGGTCAGGTCGCTCATTTCGACGTGGAAATCGATCCCGTTGCTACTGTTAGTAGTGGGAACACTAACACCATTTGGTTCTGTTTTCTTTAGTGGAAAGCTGGACTGAGGGGCGCTGATCTCTGGTTCCGGGACGCTTGTCTCGGAGAACTTCAATCCACCTTCAACCTTTACTGTTGCAGTCGGGGTTGTCGGCGGAGAGGTAGCCGAACTGTTAGATTCCGGGCTACTTGCTTCTTCGCTTAAGCTGCTCTCGGGGCTCGCACAGTTGCTGTCTTGGCAGCCGGATTTTGACACCATTTGCCCGTCACCTTTGAGCACTTTTAACAGATCGTCAGCTGAGATAGTTGCCTCTGGCTGTTCCCCTCCACCGTTACCTTTCTGCTTCTTTCGTCTCGGTTGATATTTATAATCGGGGTGCTCTCTCTTATGTTTCAACCGCAGTCGTTCGGCCTCCTCGATAAAGGGTTTCTTTTCGGCATCATTCAGCAGTTTCCAAAGTTTTCCTAGTGTCTTACTCAATTCCGCGTTGTGAAGATGTGGGTACTGATCGGCCAGTTTTCTCCTGGCTGCTTGCGCCCAAACCATAAAGGCGTTCATCGGCCTTTTAACATGCGGTTTATGCTTGTGCCCGCCGTTGACTCTCACAGGCAGAGGAATTAAAGACCAGTCGTATCCATCCAGAACATGATTTACCGCAGAGGCGATTGCGCTGCTTAAGTCCATATTCTTGGGTTGAGCGAGTTCCGTTTCTTTCTTAGCGAGTTCAGCTTTAGTTTGTTCAGTCATTCTTGCTGAGTAACAGCCAGCAGTCCTGTCCTAAACACCGTCAAGTTAAAGATGAAAATTTCCTCAAGCAGAAAAATCGAACTTCGTGCCAATTCGTAAATTGGCGTATGGTTATTCAAAACACAGATATAATAATATCCTGGCCAATCGAGCGAGACGGTGTATTATATTTCCTTGGGTTGTGATTGGTGGAATCATAAACCGCAACCAATCATTGGGCGGATGTTGAGGACATAAACACCCGGGATATGTAGGTGTGTTAAAACCACTCACTAAGTCCCCGTGATTGGTCAAAAGTCACGCGCCAAGTTGGAAGAACTTGCTATTTACGTAACACCTCGTACGAAAAAAATTTTCACAGAATAGATCATTTCCTTTTCACAGTGTGCAATCACAGTTCCCGCGCGCATCGCACCTACAAATCCGTGAAAGTTTACAAACTGTTTTGTGCGTGTTTACTATTATTATCGCCGAAGCGTCATTCTGTTGACAGATTTGGCGCGAGTCGAACTTTCGCTGGCACGATACGACGCGATCGGTGTTAAAACAGTATCGAGTTTAGCCGATTTATTTACAGTTGCCAAGAGAAGTGTAATAGGCGCGCCCCTCCGCGATGTGTACATCAGAGAAAGAAATTTCTTCGGGATAATGCTTTCGCGTAGGAGCGCGCAGGACAAAAGGATATGCGTGAGGGAAATAAATAAATTTCAAAAAAAGGAGTTGGAAAAATCGCAGGAAAATAACAGGAAGGGCGAGCAGAGGTGGAACAAATGCCGTAGGCGTTAGTATTGTAACGAAGTACAGTGTAAGAACGTAAGAGATAAATGAAAAGTGACCATTTCAAGCGGGATAATTATTTATATCAGTAGTGTCAGAGTTAAGTCCAAAGCTGTAGTTATTTAACCCTTCTTAGATGGAAGTTGATAAGAGCCTGGCGGCCAATACGCTTTGAGTTTACTTAAAAGGTCAGCTCCGTCTACCCAGCTTGAGATTGGTCTGAATTTGTGTCCTCCCTATTCTATCAACGCGTCAATTTGACGTTTGGACTTTTAGATTTTACACAAAATGGGGTCACGAAATAGAAAGGGAGGCTTATCGAAGGACCAGCGCGTCACGTTTGAAGTTTTTTATGTAATGGTATCCAGAGCGACAACAGTGACATTTCGGATGCTTATTTGCATTTCTTTCTTTCACATTTAACCAAACAATTGAGAAATGCCTCATGTTGTTTCCCGAGGTCATACCAAGACTAGACGGGAAATAATTGAACTTGATAACAATATCTCGAACTCCCAGCAGCAAAAATATGATCGAGAGATAGCGCTTTTTGCAAGAGATAAATCAAGAACGATAAGAGAAAACAAGCTAACATCACGGGAATACTAAAAACTTATGCAACATCTCAGTATCCCGGTGCGCGCGAAATATTGTCACATTACCGCTTGCTGTGTTTTCTCCAAACAAGCGGCGAGAGCCACCGCTAATGACAAAGGCTAATGATACAACTTCCGAAACATTATACACCAAGTCTGAGACGTAACAGTTATAGCCACGGCAAGTCCTGGCCGGCAGCATACTGCGGTCTAAAGCGAATATCTGCTCTCTGCTTGAATGCTAAAGGCAATTCTGTGAACATTACCAATCGGCAATTACCGGCAATGCCTTGTTGTAGCCGCTATTTAAAATGTGAATAAACATTTGCGGGCGCGTGAGGTCATGTTAATGTTGAACTAGGATGAACTTTTTCTCCCGAGTTAAAAATAAAATATCCTTTTTGGCTAGCTATCACTGCAGTCATGGGTAAGCCAATAACTGGAGACTTGATTTTTATTCATAAAATACACAGATAAATAAATAAATAAATAAATAAATACTATAAAAACGAACGACATCGGGCTGTAGAGGACCAGTGCTGTTGGACTGACGCCAAGAAAAGTTGTTCTAAGTTCCTATAAAAAAAACTTGTATACAAGCTGTTTCTAAACAAGGAAATTCTGGGTCAAATGATTTTTACACTTTTACCAGCTTTTGCCGTGAAACGTACATGGGTTTTTACGTATTTCCGGTAAGGGACTTCGGGAAAGGGGAGTACTTCCGGTAAATTGCTACTAGGGATTAGTTCAGTCCCACTGGATGGAAAAATTGTGATATTTCCTCTGAAAAGCTGTTAGCAACCCTAGGGGATTAGAAAAAATCTACTTTGGCATTACAGTGTGGGTCAGAGAGGATGTTTCGATATTTGGGGCAGAAACACAGAGAGTTTTCCCTTATGCTTTTCAAACAACCTGTTTTCACCCTTTCACCTCCAAAAGCGGCCAAAGTCAAAATTCGAAAAAAATTACAAATTTCGTTTAGTAAAATTCTAAAAAAAAAAAGACGGCGGAGAATTACTTCAGAAGAGGTTTCATTTGAATGGTCACACCATAGGTTTTAGCCCACAGACGCAAAAGTTGGACCCACCTTACCAGATTTCATCATTGGCTCTGGGAGTGATAGGTTTAATCCTGCTCATGAAATGGTTTGAACGAAAATTCAGCAACTTGACTCAGAAACATGAAAAAAAAACATTGAGTAGCCGGAATGACTGTCGGCTATACCAACTCAAACGCTCGTTTTCAGTGCAATTTGATTTCTTAACATTCTCGGCCGGCACTGAACACTTCACAATTAAAGATTTCGTCGACTCAAAAGAAATGTTATCAGCAGAATCACCTAAACAAATTATTTCTTGTCATTTAAACCGTTCATGTTTGAGCTTTTTGTCTACAGATTCATTAGTCTTCCTCCCAAGTTAAGATAGAGCTATCTTGCTCAAATCCCCGGGCTCAAATCCCAAAAACAGGACTGTTAAATTACTGTTAGCTTAAAGCTTGTCTAACATACGTTTACTGTTTACGCCTTCCTGGATTTTTATCGTTTTGTATTGTAGAACTATTAGAAGGGACATATTACTTAAATTGACATCCCTGATTTTACAATTTAAGGGGCAACAACTTCTCGATTCAAAAATAAAAGAAGTTTTCACTAACTCGATTCAACTCTCGTACATTTCTCAAAAAAACGGAAAACCTAGAGTTTATCTGTGCCTTTCTCTAGTTGAACCGACTTCCTTTAGAGCGTACAACGTTCTAGAAACGCCAGCTTTAGAGAAAGGTGACTGTACAAGCAATGTAATGAAAAGGAGGTCAAAGAGAGAATGAAAAAACAAACGAACAAGAAACCAGCTTTTCAGTCAGTTTTAGAGTGGAGAATTTCGACACCAAATACCATGTTATCACCAGTCAGGTGTGACCGGTAAACTTTTTTGTGGCGTCTTTCTGTTTTTAGCTTTTCTTTTGTTGTTTTCCAAAATGAAAACTGATGTGCCAGAATTTGATTTTAAGTTCTTGTCGGCGGTTTAACCCTTGTTTAACCTTAAGATAGACAAGATAAAATTTTAAAAATTGTCTGTCAATTCTCAACGGGGGAAATAACGATTATTTCTTGATGGATGGAATGTAGGCAGGAGAATGAAATTTTCCGCAAAGAACTTGTTACACCCATTAGTAATATGTGATAATTACCTGTCTAGCCTAGGATTCGTTCTAGAAGCTTCTCGGTGTTCTGATTACTGACCCAGCACTGGGATTATTGCCAGCGGGAATCCTCCCTGAAATGGAGAATCGATAGAGAGCTATGAGTGCAAAAAAAGTGATGTACACCGTAACATATACTTTCAATGCGGATACACTGTCTTAGAAACGTTCCTGATAATTTAAAATGCACCGAGTTACTGTGAGTGCTGACTAGTATATTTCTTGCCATCATGACAAAAAATATATTATATATTACACGATCACTTTGCATAGTTAAGAAATGCCATCCTAGCTAGAGATAAAAGTGGTAAGCTAATAAAAGTCATTAACTGTTTGAAAAACCAGCCTGTGTCTATAGATCAGTTTAACCTTTTTTAACGTCATCCGGTTAGTTAGTTTTCTTACACTTTTTGAGAAATTCTCGATGCGTTTGGCTTTGTTTAAATTACATGAAGGCAAGAGAGGGTATGACCTGCTTTGGTAGGTCGAAAAATTGAAAATCACTTGAAGAAAGGACACGGACTAACAAAAACCGTGTAAAAAAACATGTATTTTGTTTACGTGCGTTTTTCCTGATATAGCAGGAACAACATTATTCCGTCATTTATTCATCAGTGTTTACTTTTGATAGTTTAGTTAATAGTTTCTTTCCACAAATCTGCTTTAATGAAGATTTCAAGATAAAACATCACGAGTTAGCTGTGGTCTCTCTACGTTTAAGCACGCAAACACTTTTGCTATCTTCTCCGAGAAGAGCATCTGATTTTCATTTACTACACTGTTTCATTGTAAAATCAGCTTTGATAGGAATAATATTTTTGGCCTTACATACACTACTGCTTTTCAATTTTTCGACAGTGTGGAATATTAACGCGAAGACATCCCAGACGATATCGTCGATACTTCGCATTTCTTAACCACTAAACTGTTGCACTTTGACCTCTGTTTTTGTTTGATTGGACGAAATTGAGAGGATCTACATACAAAAGAGGAAATCATGCAAGAAAAAGAAAAAAAAATTGCCTCAGAGTACACGAAAAATGTAGCACTTTAGTTAAGTTTAATTAACTTAAAATGGAGTTCATTGATGAAGCTAATCCCGTAGCGTTTTCAAGTGCTGATTACTAAAATGAAATAAAACAGCAAAATTAGATAAGAGGAAGCCGGAATTATCAGAATTAAAGACAGACGCATGTAAAACTAAAACTGGTCATGACTTGTCGAATGGTTCAACAACAACAACAAAAACCTATCTAATCATTGAGTTTGTTGTTTCACCACGTGTCAAAAAAGCTAAATATAATCGCGCTCGAAGCGTTCTCTCGCCCATTCTAGAGAACTGACCCCAACCTTAGTTAATCTTCATTCCATTTATTAAAATTTGCGGCAGAAATTCCTAATTTTAACCATGGCTATTTAGCCTTAAATACGAGAGATCAACTTATATCTAGTAGTCAGTTTACATGTTACTTGCTTGTTCCAACTTAAGGATTTAGTAGAGCATTTTAAGCTTCAGCGAATGGGCCATACTCGGCCAGTTGCTTTTCTGTATCACTCAACTACCTACTTAGCAAATAAATAGGAAGTTTTAATTGGCCTAAATGTTCTCTTCAAAGATAATAAAAAACGAGATGGGCTATCTAATAACGTTGACTTCAGACTCTCTGAAAAGAAATAAATAAAGAGAGGAAGAGTGACTGGAGACAAAAAGATATGGACAAAAAATACGACACAACGACATTGCCTCGTAAAATATTTTTAAACCATTTTTTGTCCTAAAAAGCGTTTTCTACTGTCCGTGTTTAAACATCCGCGAGCAAGAACGGGCAAATCGCATGACTTTTCATTAAACTGATTTTAATACTTATAAACTGATTATCCGGACATCAATGGAAGAGAGTTTCCGGATTAGAAGGCTGTGGCACAGGTCCGAGTATTAACTTTGTCACCAAAAAAAAAAGTGGTTGGATGAAATATTTTCCTTTCTTCTTCGTTTATGCAACTCCTTTCGACAGAATTTAACCAAGCTTTACACCGGTTATAGCGAAGCATCCGTAGAAAATGTTTAATTAAATTTTAACACACTCAAAGAACTGTGCTACCTATTAAACAGATTTCCTTTAAATATCATACTTATATATTTTAACTAGACTATCTTAACAGTGTTGTCTGTGTGTCCCAGAAGTTATTCACTTTGACCAGTTTCTTGTTGCCTCCTTCATTGGACGCTTTTTTACCGCGAACGCTGTGACACGCTAGCTAGCTTCAACTTGGGTGACAATTCAGAGCACCTCTAAAACATTATATTTGAGAAAAAGGCTCGAACAGACATCACTGCGAAGTCACGCCGAGTATCTTAATTACTTGGTTGTCAGGCAATGTTAATTTCGGACTAAGGAACTATGAGTCTCTCGAGCTTTACACAGCAAATATTTTTTTTATTATTGACAAAATCACGGCCACATCATTTTAATACGAACAATGATGATTCTCAAGCTAAATACACTTCAACAACTGCACCCAAACTTCTCAAATTTCCCAAATAAGCTTGTGGGGGGTTATTTGGGAAATTTTCGCGGTGGTGTGCTGCCTGGTTTTCCAACTCGTAGCCTGCAGCTTGGAAGTAGTGGGCAAAAGAAAAAACGGGCGCGCGAGAAGGACACACGCGAGGGGAGACCTCACCCCTCGCGCGCGCCCGTTCTCTCTTTTGCCCACTACTTCCAAGCGCCTGCTACGCAGGCTATTCAACTCCAGACGCTTTTTCAGACCAAAACACGCATTTTCCACCGGCCAGTTTTCAGACCTGGCCTTTGAAATCCATATTCCCGTTTTTTCAAACCTGGCTTTTGAAAAGTTGTACTCGGTTTGGGAACCTATCACGTCGTCTACAGTCGACTCTCTCTTAACGGACACCTCTATAAGACGGACACCTCTGTAAAACGGACACCTAGAGTTGGTCCCTGCCTTTGCTTATTCCCTTTATTTGACTCTATATAAGACGGACATCTCTCTAAGACGGACACTTTGTGCCGGTCCCAAAGGTGTCCGTCTTGGGGAGAGTTGACTGTATTAAAGTGAAGTCAACACTAATATGGCTTTTACAAGCATTTTTATCATTGACCATTATTGACCATTATCTCAGGCAAAAATACGTCTGGACACTCTTGTGGTTCACTTAAAAACCATACCTTGTTTCAGGACCATAATAGGTGAAGACTATAGTGTCCCGTTTTAAACCAAAACGGCTCAAACAACCCTACTCTTTGGGGGAATATACCTAAGTATCTCCCGGCCAACTAGCCTGCGTAACAAGCGTTTCCGTTTGGTTTCGGAGCAAAGAAAGACCGAGGAACGGGATTCTCGGTTTTGGCCGCGCGAGAAATAAAACAAGAGCCAAAAAATGAATTTTTTTCGCGCGGTCTTTGACTCTCGTTCCTCGTTCTTTGCTCCTAAATCGCACGGAAACGCTTGCTACGCAGGCTACCGGCCAACAAACTCCTGAAATCAGTTAACCAAGACACCGTGACCTGGCTCTTTAAACAAACACCCAAGGTAAACCGCACAAACACTACAGGGGGTAACGGAGCAAATCCTACAATGATATGATCCGTCGCCCATTTAAAAATCCATGCTAATAGGAATTAACCCTATTAATTCTCGACCACGTCATGGTGACTGGGATTATTTGTCATTGGCTCTAACTACTAAAGCTATGGAGGAAATCCTACTATGTTGCCATTCAAATGAACGTCTTAGTTTGGCAGAATCGTAGCTTAATGGTACTCAGTTTTCATTCTTAAATTTTACCATTAGGAATGAATGGTTAAAGGGGGTAGTTCAATAGCATAACAAACCCAGAGCCAAAGAGGACGGGAGTACTTCTTAGTGGTGTTGGACTATCTAAAACAAACTGCACCTATATTAAAAAAAGCGTAGTATAATAACTTCCGAACAAATTGCCACACTTATAGATTTCATCCGGGGACTCGAGAGTCAACAGACGACACGGGCTATGATTGGTCAGAACATTATTTTACGTTATCATAAAATAAAGTACGTGCACTACTCCTCGCTCGTGCTTTTGATAGATATTGTGCACGCGGCCTGCGGAAAGTCAGTGGAAACTTCATAATAGAAATAAATATCTTATTCTTTCTGCATTTTTTGGAGTTAAAAGTACAGTTAAATTTCAAGAACACTCGAGACGTACGTGAAATACTCGCAGCAGTGCTAGCACTTCTCGTGTTTTTGAAAAATCCAGGCTGCCGATCCATTACTAACGATGAAACATTTCTTCTAAAGGCTTCTAATGATAGTTGTTACCAAGAGCAATCAATATGGACGGCAGCCGGCTTAGCACACAAATTTGAAGACTAACACGACAATACTCGATGATTTCATCCATGTCTCACAACAGTTAGGAAACACTGAAATTTCTAATTCTCGAAATAATAATTTTTGCCTTTGATTTCAGATCCGGCAGCAGATGAAAACTGAAAACAGTTGGAAATGAGAAGTTCAAGATTAGATATAAGATAACACAGCTTATTTATGATATTTGTATTCAGAGGTACTGATATTAAAAGCCAGTTATTACAGGGTACCTTTTTAATGACATTGTATAACTCGTTCACGCCCAAAACCGCACAGCCGAACTACCTTAGATTTTTACGTTCAGAAAAATATGCCGGCCTTCAGTTCTGCAATGCGATGAACAACCTGTAGTTCAAAGGGAACAACTCATTAAATAATTTTCTTTGGGCTTTTCCTAAACAGAATGAATTAAAAAATCGCAACACACTGTCATTCCGTGATTCTTAGATTAAGTTTTGCGAAACATTGAGAGCTGTGAGAGGGATAAACAAGTTGCAAACTTCTACCGCAGACTGCTGTGTTAAAAACTTGTGATCCACTTATTTTTCAAACAGGCCGCTAAAGACTATTTCACCCTGAGGCGGATGGTTTCACCGCAAAAACAATATCAAACAATATTTACGTTGGCTCATATAACGGAACTTCGACCACCAGGAAACGATACTCGAAGAAACGTCCGATTAGTTGTTTCAAGAAACAGACTGGTTGCGGCTACAAAGTCTTTGTATAAGGGATTTGAACCGTATGTTACCTTATCATGGAATACGATGAAACCCCGCCGGATTTTTCTAACTACGCGGTGGGAAAAAAGAAATTGGTTTAACATGATCGGGAGGTTAGAAAAATCTGGGGTAGCAGTAAATTTACAGCGATTTACTAAGGAAAGAAAGTCAGGTTTGAATTGAATTCTCCGGAAGATTAAAGAAAAGAGGGTTCCAAAAATCAGGATTCTAGTGTGAAGTATGTCGGCCCCTGATACAGATATGGCAGAACGACCTTTAGTGTCCCGGTAAGTTGGTGAGGTTGATAATGCTTGTCGGAATAGAATAGAATTAGACCACTAGAGGAGACCATAATCCAACACAGTTTGATATTTAGGCAAAGCCCTTCGCTGTACCTTTATTGGCTGTTCGCCCTCTTCACCCTAAATGAAACCAAAATGTGCAATTAACACCCCTAACGGCGGGACAACAACCTTCCCCGTCCATCTCATATGGGATCCCCTTGACGGGGTCACGTATGGTCGCTGAAAAAAAAAAATCATGATCTTGCAGTGTGACATTGGGCGAAGCGATACGGCGAGGTAGCCTATTTTCTATTCTTCACTGTCTTCATACATAATCGCAACTATCATCAGATCGCTGGACTTCTTTCACCAATCGTAGCTATCGGTATGAAGGTAGGCATTCGTATTTATGCTAAGTGCCGTCATAAGTTTCAAATCGTAAATAGTTTTGTACCAGTAAACAACACCCACTGCTTATTGGGGTAAATATTGGTCCATGTCCGGTGAAAATGTAAATTGCGTTAAAGTTTCTTAAAATAATCCCAAGTTTCCTGTCATTAACGCCTTCACAACAACCGCGGCAATAAATCTTTGGTTTATTCCCACGCAGAAAAAAGCTACTTCCGGTAATGCTGCCGCACCCTCTTCGCTAAAGTGTACAAAAGTGGGCTACAAAATTAATTGATTAATCTTTGTAAGGGCCGTCATTACATGCACAACACGTATTCTGAAGAAGAAAAGTTTAAATCTGCTATGAATTATTAGCTTCGATACTGGGACAAATATAAAAATATTGCTCTGAAAAGGGTCGATCTGTGTTTTCATTTTGGAAAGCTTTAAGTACGTTATTCTGTTGTTAACTATCCATGGTGAGGCATAATGATTCTATGGAAAATTAACCACTTTGACACTCTCTACGGCAATTATTTACAGTTGACGGACGCGATCCGCTCGTTGTTACGTGACTATTGAAAATAAAATGTTTCCAGATTTTTCTTTTTTATGAGTACCTTTTAGCATCCAAGAAAATACATTTGTAAATTATTCTTTTGGGGGAGTGTGGCCTCGATATAAAGCAATGCGAAAAGGAGGTATCGGTGTAATTAATGCCCTCACGTCACGTTCATTTATCGACCGTTAAAGTTAATCTCCATTAATACAAGACACTTCCCATCAAACTTTAAAAAGGAGGAAATGTTGCCAAGCTCGTTTACAGCCCAAAGAATGTTTAAAGAACAAATTTTTGGGACTTCGGTAACAGATAGGAGAAAAGCACAAAAAAATAAACTTGAAATACCCTAAATTCATTTATCGATATTATAACCATCAACGACCGGCAAACAATTATGTTTCCCGATTAGTCACCGGAGAGAAGTGTGAAACATATTAGATCTCATATAATCCACCGCAGCGGAGGAAAAAGAACCGACACAACATTTGTGTAAAAGTACCGTATTTCTTCGAATAATAGCCGTCCCTTGATTAATCGTCCCTCTTTGGGGGAAATATTTAAAATAAACGCCCTCCTCGAGTAATCGCTTCCCCCCCCCACCCCTCTCGCCATCTTCTCTTCCTTTTATCCCCTCCCTGTCAAGTTGAAGTGGAATCTGATCCAGCAAAACTGATCAGTGACGATTCAAGCTCTGAAAATCAATCAGGGAACCAAATTTAGAACACTAATAAAAGGCCCATGTCCAGTTTATTTGATATGATAATAAAACAAAATATTTAGGGTACAGCTTCCAGTGAGCAATATTTGAAATAATCGAGGAAGTACGTATCTCAAAAAGTTTAAATCCAACAGAATGCAGCGCGGGCTCATTTCCCGAACAGCGGCTGGTAATCGAGCCTAGTTTAAATGTAGCAACAGTGCACTCTTTTTAATATTAACAACAAGATATTTTATAAGAAAATCGAGGCTGAAAACTTGCACAGTTGTAACAATATGATAAGAATAAACCCAAGGCTGAGATTTTGAAAAGGACAATTTTGTGTCTTGACAAAAACAAAAAAAAAACGTGCATTAACTTCAATTTTACCCCAATACATTCTAAAACGAAAATGTCAAAAGCTATAATTAAAGAATACAAGAATATTTCAGCCTAAAATCGGCAGAAAAATAAGAATATTCAGCCGGAAAAGCAACATTCTTACAAAAAGAAATGAGTGTATTTACCCCCGAATGGAGGGTGGGTGGGTGGGAAGGGGGGTGGGGAATCAGTCGCGGCGTAGCGTAATGTATGCTGTTTTCTCAGGGTACAGGCCAATGCACCTAGATTCATTAAGAAAATCAAGTTAATAAGCACTGCATCAACGACTCTAGTGCGTCCTTGAAAATACTGTATATGCCAGACTTAAATTTTACCAGCTTGCACTGAGGACTTCCTCCATACACCCCACCACCCCTAAAAAAACAGAACAGAAATTACTGCAGTACTTTTATTTTAATGGATCCTTAATTATTTCAATACAACTTATTTTGTGTAAAAGCCTACGAATCTTCTTGTTCATTTCAATGTTCAACCTGCAAATATAACAAAACGTATGAATGATTAAATTGACACTACAGCATTTACTAAAAATTTGACAAAACCAAGGTTTAGATTTTTCCCTGAATTCCTAGCTGGTGTACAGATGCCTCATTACTTATATAAAATCGGGGTGAGAGATTTAAATTTTTTTCAATTTTTCTTAGGGAGGCGATGTCTGTACAGGCCATGAAACCCCTTCCCAGTAAACACTGCCAATGGAACCCACGGTATCTAGGGTCCTGCACATTTTAGATAATAACTATGAAACAGGCAATGTCATTGTGTGGTCAGACAGTTCTGGCTTGTCACTAAGTGACAAAGGGATATCATCATTGTCGATATGACGGGGAAAAAAGGTGTACATCACTCCACACAATAGGCTGAACATCAAACACAAGCCACATAAAGTAATAATCTACCTCTTGTATTATTATATGGCATAGTGTATCCAAATCAGTATAAAATTCTGAGGAAACTCCCAACCCACCCCTCCCTCAACCTAACATCACTACAAACTTTCCAGTCAAGAGAAAATGTCAGCATAAGGGAGGGGTGGTGGGGCAGTTTTCCAGGAATCCTATACTAAACCAAAAAATGCATATTATATTATGTAAAGAATTTTTTTCCTCCAAAGGGACAATGGTCCTTTGTGTTGCAAGACATGAAATATTGAAAGGCTTCCTGCAAAAGGGTGTAAGTAGTTTTTAGGGCCCTTTTTTCAGTTTTTGCAGGATTAAGTTAATTTTTGGGAGACTGAATTGTTTTGACATGACAAACACTGTTCTGTAATTTTTTGACTGATTTCTTCTTCATTTTCGAGAAATAACGTATTAGTATTGACTTCTGCCTCCTTCCAGTCAGTAAACTAGAAACCACCAAAAGGCAGGCATATGCCTGTACTAAAAAATGAACAAACAAAACAAACAAACCAAAAAATAACACAAACAAGCATCCAAAAAAGCTGACTGTGTCAAGCAGTGGTCTTGATCAACAAAACTTACCAACTTACGTTTGATGTTGCCCTGAGGCCTTAGTTTCTGCAAAATATAAGTTTGACCTGTATAAATACATTAACTTTGCAAAATACTTTCATTCATTCTTCTGCAACCAGTCAGACATCCAAGGAATAAAACCATCAGCAAGATGTAATTATCTTTCTGGTGGAAACTGCGAATATGGCTGATAATCATCACTCCGGCTTAAAAAAATAAACTCCAAACACAGCAAGTAAATTGCAATATTTCAGTGATAAACTTACTTTGGTGAGCTCTCTCCATTTCTACAACTTTGCTTGTCAACTGGCCAAGATGAAACCTAGAAAAGAAACAAAGGGGTTTTGACGAAACACATGTTAACTTACTAACTGCTGTTGTTTTAAGAGTAGAACCAGTCAGACATCCAAGGAATTAAGCCATCAGCAAGATGCAATTATCTTTCTGGTGGAAACTGCGAATATGGCTGATATTCATCACACTGGTCTTTACACAGTCCTTTACATTTTACAACAGACTTACTTACATTGACCTCAACTGGAGTTCTGCATACCTTCACCAGTCTATGAATATGTGTAAAATAAACCTGGCAAAAACAAGACACACCTTTGTAAGGATAAGAAAGAGAGTCAAGATTAAACTATTGGGAGTTGAAAACAACAACCAGTCAGACATCCAAAGAATTAAGCCATCAGCAAGATACAATTATCTTTCTGGTGGAAACTGCGAATTTGGCTAATAATCATCACACTGGTTAGAAAACAAATAATTTTCCTTTTTTTTCTTTCCAAAAAATGCTTCCACTTGTTTCTTTCACATTGCATGACACTGCCCTTTGTCTTTGTGCAATGCAATTGGAGGAAGAGACCAGACATTAATCAAAACCTTTCAAAAAGTTGATAACTTTATCCCAATGGAAACATTTCAGGGCTCAGTGTTGTAACACAGCTAATATACTAACATATATCCACTATATAAATTCAATGGAGCCGAAACCAAGTGTGGAATTGCACATCCTACTGATGAACCGTTACTACTTTTAGATAATTTTACACACAACAACAGTTATTTGTGGTCTGTTCCCTTAAAATACAATTATGATAAGAGAAGTTAAACTGGCTGTGTGGTAGTTAAGCCCAGTGGCCCCTGAAAAACAGACATGAAACCTATGAGTAAAGGGCTGAAGCAGCATAGATGGAAGACGAATGGACCAAGACAGGACCAAAAGAGCAACAGCAACGTAGCAATGGGCGCCAGAGGGAAAAAGAGGAAGAAGAGAAAGACCAAAAACCACTTGAAGGCAAACGGTCGAAAAGGAAAGGGCAGAAGCAGGATGGCAATCGTGGGAGGATGTGAAGACCATTGCGAATGACTGAGATAGAGGAAAGAGGATAGGTGAGGTGTGAGGTTTTAGTGTATATGACACAAATTTTTTCTGGATCGTTATAATAATTCTTAAAAATACGTATAAAATACCGGTATGTATCCAAAATTGACCTTGTCAAAAATCTTTAAAAACCATTTTTATTCTCTTCAAAACAAACAAATTTGCCTTCCAACCTCTCTGCCCTACCACCGGCCAAATTGACAAGTATGATGCAGAATGATTTACAAGAATGTACAATAATTTACAAAATGGCAGCAGAAGCAGAAGTGAAGGCTAAGGAAATCAACTGGCATTATATGATGTCATCAGCCTTTCTTTGATCCTTTACACGTTCTCAGTCTCAGAGACAGTTCTGAAGGGGAAAAGCAGTTTCTGAACAGCCAAAATTCAAGAAAGTTTTTGGGAGCCATATATCAAAATTTCTGAATTGTTAATGAAACTTATCTAAGAAAAAAAAATTAAAAAAATTTGTACCATATAGACTTAAAGGTGATAAAATCTTGCATGTTGGACAAACATTTGATTCCTACCTATCAGTTTTACAGTTCCAGTTTTTCCTTATATTTTACAGCCTGGTCAAAACTACAATGCAAAATCACCATGTTATATCTACATCAAGAATCTTACCAAACTACACTGTAAGCCTTGGCTGCAGTCAGTGTCTTCCACAGTGAACCTTCACAGCTTTGAAATACACAAGAACAAATTTAAAATTTATCCAGGAAGATCACAGTAGTCATCAAACGAACAGTACAAAACAAACTGATGAAGTCAGAGAGGTTTGGCTTGGTCACATAGTGACAGAGGGTTTATCGTCATTGTCGATAAGATGGGGAAAAAAGATTTCACTCATCACACCACATCAGTTGATCATTGTCTAGCGTATTGACAAAGCTGCCAGAACCATGATAGTTAAAAAAAATTAACTAACCTTCTTCTTCAGAAAATCTCCAGAGAAATGATGACACTGGAGTTTAAACCAGTTACTGTAAGAGATAATAATTATATCAGTCATCAGTGGACAAAGCAATTCAGTTTTAAGCCACAATTTAAGCTTGGTCTTACTGGAGAGAATCAGCCTGACGTGTCATCTCAGCATCATAGCTATGACAGGGATAACTGATAAATTTCTCATCATTATCTCTCCACATTCACAAATTAAGATCAAGTGCTACAGTGAGCCTCCACTAATGGCAACCTTTCTACAACAGCCAACTTTATTTGTTCCAACAGAAAAATAATCCATACATTGACTCTTGCTGAAACCTTTCTTCAACAGGCACCTCTTTATGACGGCCACTTTCTTCTGTTCCAAAGGTGGCTGTTTTGGAGAGGTTCAACTGTATTGTTTATGAAAGAACATTGAAGTAGCCACATCACAGTTTTCTGCACTTGGAAAGTTTGTAATCTATTTCGAATACCTTCATTTTGAACAACCCTTGATCCTTTTTGGATCAATTTTACCTCTTGGTACAGAACTCTTTAAAGTACCATTTAAATGCCACAGTCATAAATAATGGTAATAGGACTGAGTGGAGTCCAATTTGGTCTGTACTCATACAAATGATTAACAAAATTGGACGACCACATAGCGGGAGTCCTTTTTGTTTAATTGGCACAACATGATTACAGACTGAATTGGATGACATGAAGTTCTGTTACCAATTGAGCATAACGACAACAAAATTATTTTGTGAATAGGCTTTTCTAACTTAAAACACAAGAAATTCCGAGAGTATATTTTGCTAGCAGTGAAAAAACGCCCTTTAAGTGCGCATGTGCGATGGCGCATACTGTCCAATTACTTAGGCATGATGGGTACTGTCCTATTACCTTGTCCTATTAGTGCTGAAATCAGGACGGTTGATAGCCAATCGGATTTGAGAATTTTTTATAGTTTTAATTAATGTATACATCGTATATTTATAGATACACTTAAGTGGCCTGCTCCTTGCTCTTTTCAATCACCTCCAAACTAATAATAATAATAATAATAATTTATTACATTTAATATAGCGCTTTAACTATAAAATATTCTAAAGCGCTTTACAATATGTACAAGAAAATAAATGAATATCTATATATACAATATATGGACAGAAATAAAAATAGTAATAAGAATATAAAATTACAAATTAAAAGCTTTCTTAAAAAGACAAGTCTTCAACTGTACTTTAAAAGAGTCAATGTTCATACAGTTTCTAAGGCCAGATGGCAGAAATAATAGTAGTAATAAGAATATAAAATTACAAATTAAAAGCTTTCTTAAAAAGACTCATTGCAAGAAGGCATAATCTACTGATAAATGGAACTAACCATTGTAATTACATCTCCTTGGAAACTATCTTGAAGTACAACCTGAAACGAAGACAAAAAAGGCAACGTAAGAAATTGCTTCCTTACAGCAGCAATATATGATGGCATTTTTATTGGCAAATCACATCAGAATATCAAGGATGCGTTCAATGTGCAACTGCTGCCACACTCATACAAGAGGTGTCAGATATTTTCATCACTGGTGACTAGCCAAGCTCACCCTGACCTTAATATTGGTGAGGCTCTTTGCATTAATATATTTTTTTATTCCTTAAATTCCCGTCTATGCATGGAATGGTTTAGATTTTTAGCGGTCTGACTGTGAAAACTGCCTAAAGGAGTGAAAGAATTGCAGAACCATGGAATTTCACACTTAACTACTCTGAACAAACTCTCTTGTACTTACCCTTGTTCTGTTAAACCTCAGTGGAAAACTTCTTGGCGCAAACACCTAAAATGATACCATGATAAATTACTAAAAGCACTGCTTCCCTGAAACAGAACATTTGCATTGATATGTAGCTGGCAAGTCACTTCAGAATACTAAAAATGCGTTCAATGTGCAACTCATGCCACACTCATACAAGAGGTGTCAGAAGTTTTTCATCACTGGTGACTTTACCTACTCTCATCACTAAGTTTCCTTCAGAAGAAGCTTAGACCTACAGTACCAGCATTAATTGGGCATAAGTAGGCATGTTTTCTGAGCGTTTAACATTGGAAGTGAGGCGGCAGATAAATGTCAATGAAGTGTAGAAGTCTGTACAATTCAGCAAGCTTTTAAGTACAAGTTTCATATACACTTCCAGGTTTTTTTTTTTTCAACTTTTAATAAATAGCAGTTAAAGTGAATATCCATCAACAGTGCTGGAAAGCGTGTCTTAAAATAAGGTAACTTACCAAGTTAAAAAATGATTTGTCCAAATGGAGCGAAGGTATTGTTCCACAAGGATGCAAAATTTCACAGATGTTCTTATGGTGGGGGCACAAATTTGTCCTCCACCATACAAACATGTAAAATTCCACGACTTTGCAAGCTTTATCTTCACAAATCTCTTTCAAAATTGGAAACTTAACAGATTTTAAGGCATTCTTTCTAGCCATGTTGACAGAGTTTCACCTACTCTTCCCAGTTACAATTTGAGAAACCACAAGGCATCTACTAGGGAGGTTTGTTTGACAGTGCCACATTTTTACAAGTGTAATAAATTTTTGAAAGCATTTGTTTTTCAAGATTACCTGACGGAGAGAAACAACAGGCTCTGAGAGCAAGAAGTCTAAGGCCTTTGACATACTTCTGCATTTCCAAATTTTGGAACCTGACCCACACTGCCAAAAATCAAGTTTCTTACTACTAGGTTAGATTGCATCCTCCTCATGTCCAATAAGGGTAAAAGAATTTCTAAAGTGGTTAACTTCATAACTCAACTACTGGAAAGAAAATAATATCATGTTCTTATTTACCATTATCCCCTGAAAGCTTGGTGGAAACCATCTTGGAGAGATAAAACCTCCTGAAACAGTGAAATGATAACTAAGAAAATTGCCTCCACAAAATAGAAAGATTTGTCTTAACTTGTAGCTGGCAAGTCACGTCAGAAATTGAGGAATGTGTTCAAAGTGTAACTTGTCACACTCACTGTCAGAAAAGTTTTTGTTTACTTTTCATCACGTATGACTTGACCTTTGGTTTCCACTATTGACTTGGTTAATTTCATACTTCATTACAGTGAGTTATTAAAGAAAGTAAACTACAGGATCAAAAAGATGCATTCAACTGAATTATTAGTTGGAAACAATGTGGACATGTGAAGGGTATTTAAAAACAGGGGGTAAGAGTAGTGCTCATCTAAAACTATTTGTCAATAACAAAGTGCTTCGTAATGTCTCTTTACTTTTCTTTGTTGTTGTTTTTTAACAGTTATGTAACAAGGATGAAAAAGTGAATTTTGAAGGTCTACATCCTAGTCAAGTCAAAAGGCTGAGCTCTAAGAAAAATTAATGAAACCAGCGTGCAAAGAAAGTAGTGTCCGATAGTCCCGGGCTAGTGGATTTTGCTATTGGGTTAGTGAATTCTGTTTTTCACTTGCCCAACGGGCAAGTGATTTTTTTTTAGAATTCGAATAACAGAAGAACTGTAATCAATCCTGCTCATCAATTTTTTTTCGGGCTAGTAAATGCTAGCTACAGCTTGCCCAAATGGCGAGCTGTAAAACTGACTTTCTTTGCACCCTAGAAACCCCAGTGCTCTAAACCTTTGAAATCCAGGGTGCCCAAGATATGACTTCTATGAAAAAAGTAAGATTTTGTAGTCACCAAAGAGCAAGAGTAAGGTACCTAAAGGGCCACCAGGCACTGCTTGAGCACAGAAGTCCCAGATATATATCAACAACAACAATACCAATATCAGCCATACCAGCATTAGCCATTTCATAAATCTGTTATCATCACTTTGTTGCTGGCAAAAATGCCACATTACTAGTCAGGTTTCAGCTAAAAAGCAAAGATTTATGAGAATATTGACTTACCATTCTGGAAGAGATGGAACCAAAAAACCAAGCCTGAAAAGGAACAAAACCATAACAAAACACAACTTTATTAAGGTTTTTCCAAGTATTCTTTCAAAAAAGTTTCTTTATATGTGATAGTTCAGTAATTTGAATCTCTCTTCAAGAACCTGTCATTCAGAGACTCTAGTCTCTCGGTTTCATCATTCTACCACTCACTAGTTGTACAGTCTATAAATAGTTTTATTTATTCTGATTATGCAGAATATATTACAGTGGAACCTCGATAAAACGAAGGGCTAAGGGACTGACAAAAATGTGTTCACTTTAACAAGGTTTCATTGAGGTTCTTTTCCATAAATTTTACTATCATTGGGGTAACAAAAATTGTTTGTTATACTGAGGACTCAGCACACAGAGGTTCATAATATCAAGGTTCCATTGTAGTTTAATTTTGGAAAAGGATTTGCTGGTATCTCTTACAACATGGATCTCTTACCACAGTTGAGTGCACTGGCGGCCACAATTTGAGGATAATTCTGTAAAAGAAAAAAAAGTTGACCACAAAATTAACCAAGAGGATTGTTCAGCCGTTAATGTGCTTTATTGCTTATTCAAAATATTTCACTCTTTCTGATTGGTAAAAAGGCCCTGGCTAATTCTTCATTACCAACGGGAGTTGACCAAATTTGGAAGGTGCAAGCAAATATAACATCGATTCAATGGTATATTAACTTGGAAATGAGGTTACATGGGCAATAGACCATCGATCAACCTCGTTTCCAGGCTCGGCGGCCCAGCTGTTGATTTACAAGTGAACTGAAAAACATGGTGTTCACGGCTATCCCAAGGCGAAATACGTTGAAGTTCCGAATAAACTGAATGGAAGGATAGCAAGAATAAGCAAAACGTATTGCTCGATGGATGTTATCTACTTGTTGAGGAGTAACCATTGCCCTAACAAAAGGTTTGAGCTATCAAAGGGTTCCACAGCTAAAATAAAAAAAAAATAGGCTTTGAGCTCCACATTTCTGCCGGGCATATTCTTGCAAAAAATGTTACCCCTTTCAGGTCCAGGAATTTTGAGTGTTCCTGGTTCCATAGTCTGATGGCAAAATCATACAGCCACCCAGCACTTAAAATAATTAAATTTTGTTGTCTCACATTTTCTGGAATAGATGGAGCTTAAACTTTGGACCCTGTCACTTCACTGTGCAGGGAAAATGTAGCAGGTATCTTTCTTTTTACAAATCAATATTAACATGATTAGAGGGCCAGCCTCAGACAAATGCCTCGATTTGGCATCACAATTTCAAAGAAGCTACACAAAACGTGGTGCTTCAAAGATGAATCAGGCTCGTCATCTTGTGTCATCACCAGCTGGCCAGTACTGACTGGGAAATAAAAATTACTTGTAGGGAATTTCCAGAAAGCAGCCTGTGTGGCAGGCCAAAAAAAGGGGGGAGGGGGAGAGGGAGAAAAATGTGAAAGGGTATCCCCAATCTCCCTCCCTTTTCTCCCAAACCCCTTCCCCTTTTGATCCCTACACAGGCTACAGGGAAGGCTGCAAAACATCTTTTGGACTTCATACTTTCAGCAATAAAATGAAAATGTATGGAACTTCAACTGGTTTAGAGCAAGGCGGACACAGTTACTACTGCATTTGAATTACCAACTATGACTGCAGTACGTAAGTTCAACCTTTATTCAAAAATTACTTATTCTGTAAAGGGGATGCCATCACGCAAGACGTAAATAAATAAAAATCAAATTAAATTCATACTAAGAATGCATGCAGTAGTAAGCTTAAGCCTATAGAAAATTTGTTAATACCTTTGCACGATTTAGGTCCTTTAAAAAGAAAAGCTTAGGGTATCGAAAGAAACCAGGAAACTGCACAGATCAACTTTTCTTCGTGTAGTAAAGTTATCCCAGTTCCTTAAAATTCATTTTAAACTTTGCTTGAAGACAAGAAGCAGTTACAAACGCTTTGAAACACCTCGCTCATCAAAGCACGTGGTAGAATATGGACGAATCCCTCAAGATCTTCTTTTGAAAAAAGCAGCACTTTGACTCGAACGAAAAGACTGCATTCTGCTTGCTTTCAGGATCTAAAGTAAAGTTCCCTCGAGGTGACCGTGGGAATCCCAGAAAACCAATGATAAGGAGAAAAATACCACTTACCTGCACGAAAATGCACCGACCTCCGCCATCTTTCGTACCTCGTGTGCAAGGCATTGATTTTGCCTATTATATAGCAAGTAGCATGTGATCAAATCAGAACGCAATGATTGGTTGGTGCGGGTGTGAAAGTACGCCGGCGCAGTTTGTTAACCAACCACATGACTTACTCCTCCCTAGCTAGTTTTTTTTCTTTGTTCTCTCAGTCACTGAGGGGGGCATAGAAAGTGCTATCCGTATCACAGGTACCAAGCGGGTCGTATTGTTCAAGTGAAAAATACGCCGTTTCTTTGAACATACTAAAGAAATAAAAGGACATCATCGTCAAATATTAAAAACATCTCCCAACTTTTTTCAGCAATCGGGACCTGCTTTCAGATAACGTAAAAATACACTACACTCAGAGATTCGCTACAATAGACCTTGCGGGAGACCTTGTCACGATTTTTGACGCCATCTTGACGAGTAGGAAAAAACGCGTGAAAAATTACAGTGTTTGTATGAGAATCTAATGTCGAATAATTTCCGTAGAACGGCTGTTCTGACAAAAATATGATTGGTAAACTAAAGCTTCTCTCCTAAGAATTCTACTGAAAAAATTGAGGGCGTTACATGCACGAGAAGACCTAGAACCACTTTTTTAAATTTTCTATACATTTGTCTGTAAGAAAGTCCCGGGAAAATTACAGACAAATATATGGAAAATCTAAAGCAAGCCTCTGGAGAAATCTAAGCACAGGTACGCCCCCAAACTTTTTTAGCTTTAGTCTACAACTGATGTTTTTTTGAGAACAGCCGTTTTACGGAAATTATTCGCCATTAGAATCTCCTACAAACACTGTAATTTCTCACACGTTTGCCTACTCGTCAAGATGGCGTCGAAAACCGTGACGAGGTCTATCACTCCGGGGATATACTCAGTCGTAAGACACCGTAGAAAAAGAAAACATTCAGCAAAACACGCGGAATTTTATCCATGTCGAACCTAATCGAACTCAATCAAAGTTTGATTGGGTTCAGTTACTAAATTTTTTGTGAGAGTTAGATTGTGTTCGAGTAGCGAACCTTATCGTTCAATTGATAAAACGCTTCAATTGGTTTCAGTGGTTAGGTCGGGGAACATCTGATCTCTTACAAGGCGGTCATTCCGTGGACCATGTCCACGAAAACACTCAAAAGTCGCTCATCTATCATAAACCGTTCCCTGCATAACTCGTTTGTTGACCAAATAGTTCTTAATTGCGGCCTACAATTCATTCTTTTGCACTGTAGCGCTGAGAAGATTGACATGCGGTCAACTGAAGGTTTTCCACCGTACAAAAGAAAAGGTTTATTATAGTCTGAGCATCAGGCGTCTTTGGAGGCAAAAGGCCTTTTGGCCATTTCCGAGTTCCAAAAAACTCTAACTTTCAAAACGAGGCTTATATTTAGTGCAAAACCTTTCCTGTCAAAATGAATAGGCCACTTCCGAGTTCCAAAAACCCTCACTTTCAAAAAGAGGCCAAGCGCACAACCTTTCTTGTGAAAAGGAGTTTTATTTGCATGATAATGAAATATCATTTCCATATCAAAGGCTGAGCACTTCACCTCGCTTTGATACAGAGGCCCGGGGGAACTCCGAAATGACCTATTGTATTTGCAAGAGTATAGAATCAATTCCAAATCAATAGCTTCTGTCTCGCTTTGAAACAGAGGCTTGGGACAACTCGAAAATGGCCTGTTGCTCACGGCTTTGCATGAAGAAACGAAGAAAGCGAAAATTAGGAAAGGAAGCTAGCAAACAAGTAAGACAGAAACACATGGTCACTGGGGCATCTTTTTTAGAATGGTATCTTTGGGAAGGGGAGGGTAAGCCAAACCTTGAGCCACGCCCAGGTTGGTATCCTTTAGAGCTTCCGACCAACATTTCCCCAACACCGAATAGCCGAATAGGTCTATTCTTTTAAACAAACTGAAAGGAATTACAGAATTGTCAAGGCAACAATAATGTTCTCTTAAAATCTATAGCAATTCCTTGTAAATAAATAATGAGACAGGATTTGCATTGCAAGTGGCCTTGCCTCATTTTTGTACGTACAATCGTTAAAAAGGTTTAAGTAAATTCCATTTACAAAAAGACAAAGTTTCTTCTAAGATATTTTCAAGTATGTAGACTTCACGGAACACTTACTCGAAGTGCCTGCTACTGACTGGGCTTACCAAGCCGAGCTTGTTTTGGAAAAGAAGACCAAATATTCCTTCCCCAAGCTCAGCCAAATGGCAAAGCTGAAAAAGCTCTATACGCGCGCCAAGGAACGGGGTGGGGGGGGGGGGGTACCCCCTGTAATGGCCTATACGGGGAAACTCCGCCCGCAAGGGGTAACTTTTTCAGGCTTTAGGTATATAAAAGGGTTGTGATTTCACTAGTTGAATTATATGAAAGGGTAGGGAAATAATCTATCATTTCAGTCTGTAAAAAGACCCAAAAATGCTAACAGATGCTTTTTTCTGGCCGTAAAAAAGTCGAGGAAACGTTCTGGTTTTGTGATTTGGGTGTATTTAAAAGATAGTGTATTGCATCTAAACTAGGTGCTAGGTATGTCAAAGGCCCCGTATAAAGCTTTCGTTAGTACCCCCTCCCCCACTTGGGTAAGCGCGCCATCGATGAGAAAAACATGCGCAGTAAAAATGCGCGATTCCATTATTTTTTTAAGAACAAATAACGACACCACCGGAAAGCAGACATGCATGTAATGCTACTTATTGCGTCCAAGCGTTTAGAATCCATACAACATGGCACCGCTCACAGCATTGCAATTCTGAGATATTTTTTAAAAAATTTAAATTACACCTTTGTAACTGGGAACTTGTCTGGAAAAAGTCGATGCCAAAAGTTAAGATAATATTTCCTATCAATAAGTTAATAATTAGCTAAAATATTGTCGGGCATCCAAGTATTATTTTTATCACTAATCTATAAAATACCTCAATTCTATGAGTATAAACAGCTTCTCTCTTTGGTGTAGCTAAACTCTAACAACGTTTAACAATGTTCTAACGTTTTTAATAAATAAGTCTCAAAACTATTAATAGTTCACGCAAGGAAATTTATTGTATGGAGGACGTATGAAAACCTGGGGAAAAAGAGCACTCCCTTGCAAGGGAGGGGTGCCCCTCGTACGGGTACTGCTGTGGGTAAGCGCTGCTTAGGATTTAAGTGAATGATAGACTGCGGGCGGTCTCTCATTATCCTCGGGGATAGCATAAAAAGGGAAATAACGAGCATGTTTTTATCGTTATTTAGAGTAGTCCGAACCAGTTGACTTGTTATCACCTACAACTGAAAACGAATTTGATCCACGCTCACAAATAGAGATTTCGGTACTTTTAGGAGTTCACCGAAGTTTCCCGACAAGCAGTCCCCGCCAGTTTTATAAAGGGAATCCCACCGAGGTTTGAAAAACGGATACTTATTAAAAATGTAACCAATTTTGCATTAAATTTCCTCAAGAACTAATGGTCGTTCAAGGACATGCATCAAACACTAATTTAAAAAGATTAAATAATCAAAAGAACGCGTAACATCTTGCATTTTCTACCCGTGAATTCGGAAAAGTCTTAAGACATTTGGAATTCTACGAACGCGTCAAGTATCACGCATCAGTACATGCTAAATCAATGGAAAAAGTAAAAAAGGCGCTTGTTTCAAAAAAAGTTTTGAAAGTGATAAAACATCGATGTCTTAATTAAACTACAAACAAAATAAACTTACTTTACACCGCTGTGAAGCCTTTCATCACAGGGGAGCGGCAGAGGGAGGGAGGGGAGGGGAGGGGACGGGAGGTGCAGAGGGAAGAGAGGCAACTCCTCAGCGTTATCCTTGGCTATCCCGTGGCTGGATTTTGAAGTAGGAGTGGGGTTAATTAATAATAATAATAATTTTTGTTTCATTATTATTATTACTATTTTTTTGTTTTTAGCAGTTGAAAGAAACTTTTGAATTTTAGAGGTTGACAGTTTTTTTTTGTTATTGAAATGGAATGTTTTTAATTCGAAAAAATTTTTCTTAGTTGCATCAAATTTTTTTTAAGCTAAATTAAGTGCTTTTTAATTCGACAGGAATTGTAAATAGTGTTTTTGAATGAATAGTTTTTCCTTTTTTTTTTTAAGCGAATTAATTGTAAATAGGTTTAAAAAATAATAATAATAATTATAATAATAGTAATGATAATGATAATGATAATGATAATCATCATCATCATCATCATCATCATCATATTAATAACGACAACTTTTAAACTTCTAAAAAGGCTCTTGCCCAAAGCATACAGTTGAACCTCCATTAAGCGGCCACCCTCTATTAAGCAACCAGTAATCAGTCAGGAAATAATTGCAGAAAACAATTGCTAATAAAACCACTGTTAAGTGGCCACCTTTTGGCCATTCACACGAGAGTTCTTCTGTTGTTGTCCCCTTTATTAAGCGGTCACCAGGCGTTTGACGCACAATAGTTGGGCTTTGTTCTAAAAATATGATGAAGGAGAATACCGTCCGAGATGAAAGGTGAAGAAGACTGATTGTGGACCAGCGATGCTGCTCCCGTCGCGTGCTTGTTTCAAAATAAAAAGACTTTTAAAAAAAATTGTGCTAATTTCAGACGAACTTCCATTGTGCGGCCAACTTTCATTAAGCGGTTACTTTCAGGTACTCCAAGGGTGGCAGTTTAGAGTGTGTGTGTGTGCTTTTTTAGGGTGGGAGGGGGGGGTTCAACTGTACTGTGCTATTATAGTCAATTATTTAAGGATTACACACCCTACCCGCTGTCATCCCTTCAAAGCTGTAATGGGGACGAAAACGCACATGCTGAAGGGAAAAAGAAGTCAAAGGTAACGTTAACCCTTTAAGCCCCAGTATCCACAAACAAATTCTCCAAACTGATCTCCATACATTTCCTTTAAGAATTAGTTGGGAGATTTAATAAAACATCAAGGCATTTTCTCTTTCGTGGTCATTTTTTTATATTCTCACAACCTTATCTCTTGACAATGTATGGATATTGTTAGGAGAAAATTGATCTTGGTCACTATTGGGACTTAAAGGGTAAAGTAAGAAGGATAAGTGTAGTTATCTTTTCCTCCTTTTGTCGGGCGGTTCACTACTGTCCCTTTCCAATCCCGGCCTTAACTTTCGCAGCTCCTTCTCCAGTTCGTTAATGCGAGGAGACAAGCTCTTCCTTAACTCGTTCAGCCGCTCCTCACGTGAGCGGCCTTGAACCATCTCTGTCTCATGATTCTCGCAAACCTTCTGCAAGCGCCCAAGAGATTCACACTTCTCTTTTAACTGCCGATACTGCGGGGTTTCTCGAGGAGGTAGTGCGCCGAATGCGAACTTCAAATCTTCCAACCTATCGGGACACTTTCGCTTTGGATCCATAAGCCCGTCGGATGCAATCATCTTCCCATCACGAGTGAGGATTGTGGGGCAAGACTGCTTCATTTTGGTAAGATGCTCGCGATATGTTTGCCCTGATTTCAGGTCGTTAACCACTATTGTTTTCGACAGCAGGTTCCAGAACAGGCTACAGCGAAGGTAGCCATTGTCGCTAGTGAATTCCAGGAGATTCACCGCGAATTCGATTGGACTGCGGTAGTTGGACGGAGGAGAAGGCAGTTCTAGAGGCAAAGACTTACCGTCGCTGCCGTCAAAGTCTCTTTTAGAAAAAGGTAACAGAGTGGCCTCACAGTAAGCTGGGCATCCGGCATCATAAACTTTCCGCTGTTGTTCGGTGGTGCTCGTGAGAGCGACTTGCATCTTCGACTGGAGGAACCAGGACAGGATACGCGCCAGCAAAGGATCCGATACATGAGCGAGCTCTGCGACGATACCTGCAGACCGAAAAGTGTCCAAGAAATTAACTTCTATGTGTTAGAGACACAGGCTTTTACAAATAAACCTTAACATGTTACATAATTGGGATCACTTCACGTTTCTGGGAAACTGCCCACCTACCCCTCCCCTAAACCAACATTTCGCCCTAAGTAAGAACTAAGTGTTAATGTTGGTTTAGGGGAGGGGTAGGTGGGCAGTTTCAAAGAAACGTAAAATGATCCCATAATTGCATTCACCTTTTCAACAATAAAAGTACAAAACATGATTCATTTCGTATATTTCAATTCATGTAATTTCCACCATCGGGTATGGCACGAACTCACGATGGCCTGCTCTCCAGCTGCCTTGATTAGATCAGTGGATAGAGCGTTGCGTCCCGTCAAAGGCCAGGGTTCGATTCCCAGTCAAGCCTGAATTTTTTCAGCTTCTTTTTCAACCGCTCAGGTTGTTCATTCTACTGTGAAGATCATGTTCACTTTCATATCTTTATCCGCAGTTCAAACCATGATTTTTTTCATATATTTCAATTCAAATAAGAGAACAGTGAGCACTTTTAAGAAAAAAAAAACTGTTCCACTGAACAGCTTTCAAACATGTTTAAGCTTGGGTGTGAATGGGGCGTGAAGCCCCAATTCCTATAAACAAATTCTCCAGACCGATCTCCATACATTTCCTTAAAGAATAAGTTGAGAGAATTTGTTAAAGATCAAAGCATTTTCTCTTAGGTGATCATTTTATTAATTCTCATACCCTAATGTGTCAGTTGTTATACACAACTGACAAATTTACAGCAACACGGGTTCCTTACCTTTTATGTACTGTCTTATCCTGGCCGGTGGTCCATTCTGTATAACGGGTGGCCGAGTAACCGCTCCAGCAGTCTCAAGTTGGTTCAATTGGTATCTGGTGGTTTGAAGAACGTTTACCACATCTCGAGAGCGTGGCTCCCCCCTGAAAGAACTTCTTACTGGAGTAAGAGCTGCCACTACTTCCGACTTCGTCCGGTTCACCTTCTGTTTGCTTTCTCGGACGCTTTGCTCCAGATCTGCGATCTGTTTTCTGAGTGGCTGAAGCTCGTTCTGTACCCGCTGAATGTGTTCATCTGAAATACAAAGTGGTTTAGAGCAATTTTTGCAATGAGTTGTAGTAGTAGTTGTTGTTGTTGTTGTTTTTTATTGCACGATCACAACGACAGAAAAAAAAAAACAAAAGAACGAAAGGAAGCATTAATTGGTCTCACAAACGAAGGTAAATGTACAGTCGTGGCTACTGATTGGTTTAAAACCCTCTCGGTGATACAGTCAACCCCCGCTTAATACGGACACCCTGTTATTATGTACAGTTTGCTTTGTCCCCGGGGAAATAAAGCCCTTACATTTCTCTAAATTGATCTTAAGAAGTCGTTACGTCACGTTGCCGTGGTAGCAAAATTTTAGGATCTTAACAAACCGTGGTCCTGCAAATAAGGCAGAAAGAAACGAAAAACTTGGCATGTTTGTCTTCCCTGTGGATGATTGCACTCAGGAACAAAACGGTAGCCCGTTACTTTTCTTCCATCGATCGACAATGCAAATGGCCGTCTCTGTCAAAAAAGATTGTTGAGGTCCAGAAATTTTGCAACCATGGTAACGTGACGTCACACTTCTTTCTATACTGCACCTACGTGGCATCCGCAAGAAAGAGAAGAGGAGGGAAAATCCCGAGCGCGCAAGTGCTTTAGGATGCGCGAAATTCCTTCCTGATTCCTACACACACTATGCTGATACGTGCTGATTGCACGTATCCCCTTTTCTTCTTAAGTGCCTGCCACAAAATACTTTTCTTTCATTTGATGAGAGGTGTGTGTTGGCAGGGAGGGAGATCAAAAATACACGAAAACGCGAGAAAAGCCGCCTTTAGACCGATTCAACAGGAATGGAAATTGACTTGTAGCTCAATAGTTCACATTTGCAGTAGACGTGTCAGGGATAAGGGTAAACAGCAAGAGAGATAACACAAAGTTACGTCTCAACTTGGAACGTTGCAAGTGATCACGAGGGAGTTGAACTTAGCTTAACTTCAGAAATGGCCCCCTTTTTCACAAGTTAATACAAAAAAGGTGTAAAGTCAAGTAAATATTAAAAAAAACATTTTAGTCAAGCCAGGAGCCATGAAAGATTCCTACTTACGCATATTACTCTACTTACCTGTGCTAAAAGCGAACTTAACAGTGTGAGACTCAACTTCGGGTGCCGAAAACACTAACAGATACTCGCCGATATAATTCCCCACACGACTGCAAAGTGTAAGCCTTGGTAACTTGGCACTGCCATGGTTGAGCGTTATCTGGATGGGACTGTTTTCCAGAGCTGGTAAGACTGTGCCATCGGGCACAGTCCCCGATGGTTGAATGCCAACCTTAACCGCCAAAGACGATTCGGCCATGTTGCCATGAGCGTCTTCAGCAGCAACGATGACGTCTTCTACTCCACTAAGAAACAAGAAATCAGCATATTTTGCATTTTAGGGTCATACTGATGATTAACCAAGGGATCTACTAAACTTGACTTTAACTAGCCCTTTCGAACATTTAAAGGTGTTGACGAAGAGAAAAAATGGACGATAAAACCGGGAAACATACAAAAGGCAACAGGCGAGGGATAAATCGCAACCGGCAACAAACAAGGGAAAAATTGGTGACTAGTGGCGAACACGGTCGGGATAAATTATCCTAACAAGCTCGGGGATAAGTTTCCAGTTTCAGTATCGGGAAAGTAAGTGACCTGAAAAAGCGCGGCAAAATGTCTTCAGTATTATAACATAACATTGTACATGAGTAATTTGTGCAACTAACCCTCTCCGTGTCAGAGGAAGAATGGTGCGACCCTTGACGTCAGCAGTGCAAGAGGCGCTGAGGACTGGGGGAGAACCAGATGTAAAGCGAAGAACGAGTCTTCTAGGAGGACCTGGGAAGAAAAAAAAACCAAATTAGAGTTCAGGCGACATTTAGGACGACAAGATTTATGTCACGAGAGTTAAGTCTACGAAAAACTGAATCCCAGGTGGAATGATCGAACTTATGCCTTTCTATTATCTGTCTGTCGCTTCACCCATTTGACCAAGAGGACTCAATTTACAAGGGTCACTCGTACCGCACATTAGGGCGCTTAAGAAAAGGCATTTAGCGACGCACATCAACGGAAAGTAGATTTTTTGCAATCTTGGGAAGTGGTTGTGCTCAAAATTTAAGGCATATCGTGTCTTTAAGAATAAAGACACTAACCTATCATTATAGCCTGCGAGACAGGCGTTAAAAGGGGAAGGGGAAGGGGGAGGGGGAATTTGGTCGCGCGAGAGCGCGTGGGCGCTCCTCCCTCGCGCATGGTCTCGCGCCCTAATTCCCTTCCCCTTCCCTTTCGAACGCCTGCCACGCAGGCCGCTATCATTATTGCGTGCATCAAGGCATACTGAAAAGGAAAAGGCTTCACTTCCTATAGACGTGCGTTGTTGAAAACCCCCTTTGCTAAAAGCTTCCTTTTGTTAGGTTCACCATTGTTAAATAAGCGCATGCGCATAACGCAAGTAATGAGGAAATCAGAGTGTCAAAATTAAGAAAGATTTTTTGAGAATGGGTTGAGTCTATTTTTGGGGGTAAAAAGCCTCATAAAATACCTAGTACGGTCAAACCCCGCTTGACGAACCCCCGCTTAATACGGACACCTCATTATTACGCACAGTTTTCTTTGTCCCTGGGGAAAGAAAACCCCTTACATTTTCTCTAAATTCAACCCGCTTAATACGGACACCTCATTATTACGCACAGTTTTCTTTGTCCCTGGGGAAAGAAAACCCCTTACATTTTCTCTAAATTCAACCCGCTTAATACGGACACCTCATTATTACGCACAGTTTTCTTTGTCCCTGGGGAAAGAAAACCCCCTACATTTTCTCTAAATTCAACCCGCTTAATATGGACACCTCATTATTACGCACAGTTTTCTTTGTCCCTGGGGAAAGAAAACCCCCTACATTTTCTCTAAATTCAACCCGCTTAATACGGACACCTCATTATTACGCACAGTTTGCCTTGTCCCTGGGGAAAGAAACCCCTTACATTTTCTCTAAATTCAACCCGCTTTATACTGACGCCCCGTTAATACGGAAACTTTCTATGGCCCCTTCAGTGCCCGTATTAACGGGGTTTGACTGTAGTTTGAACATAACAACTGTTGTTGTACACATCTACCAATACACATTTACCTGGGTGCACAAAAAATTGGACTGGCTGGCTGGTAGTCACGTGATCGGCAGGTGCTAGGACGCTCTTGAGTCTGTCCCTATATTCGTTGTAATGACAGGTGAGTGACCACTGCCCCGCCGCCTCCAAATACCGGTTTGCTAATGGCTGATACGTTACCAGGCCTTCTCTGTCCTGAGTAGGCTTCTTGTAAACCGTGATGGTCTGCGGACCACGTGGCCGGGATATTTCAAGATTAAGGTGCCCGACCCCATCAACTTTGACTCCGTCTTCCGTTTCACATCGCACCTGTTTGATGGTAAAAGCAGTTTTTTTAGTAACCAATCGCACTTAATCTCGTACCCATATCTTTTGTTGACGAAGAGATCTGGGTATGAGATTACAATCGCACTTTGACTTAAGTTGACAACTTTGTCGCTTAATTTATGGTCTAGTTTGCGCCTGGAAAGTGCCGTTATCGAAGCAAACACACACATCACTATCACGAAATAAAAAATATCTTCGAAGGGTAACAAACGACGGTGTCTCTCGCTAATATAAACTTAAAAGTGTTGCGAAGTATTTAAAGTAATAGTATTCAAACAAAGAAAGCTTTTTATCCATGCAACTAAGTTCACATTTGACTCACAAAATCTCGAGAGTGTCGGTCTAACAACATGAAATGGGGAAAAAGGGAGCTCGAGCAGTCACAACGACGATGCCAGTAGAGACAACACTAAAAATAACTTCGCGCTGGTTCAAACTTCACCGCTATTATTCCATCTCGTTCAATTCTTCAATTGTAAAGGAATTTCCAGGAGTTGAATTGTCAGAGACCGCATCCAATTTCACGAAGAAAGGAGAACTTGTCGTCCAGTAGCCAAGTTTTCCACCATTAGAAAAATTTACGTTGTAGTTGTGCAGAGGACCCACTTCAAAACAATGCACAAAAAGTGTAATGTACGTGCACTTTTGTTGTTCCGCTTCTAAACCTAATTGTATTTGGACGTTCTCTTTGCCGTCGTCGTCGCTCCCTCGTTTTAGCTGCTCAAATTCACCTTTAACACAGGAAAATTGCCTGTAGCCATCAGATTCTGCTCCGCGACTACTTTTACAACCACGGCCTTTACACGGTTACTTTTCTCCAGAGACGCTGTGACAGTTGCTGCCTGAAGAACAGAGAAAGCAAGGGAAATTAATGACAACTGAATGAAGACGTTTTTGCGATATAATTTCGGTCCGTGTTACAGTCATGTGATTCCCTCACTTCTCTAAGAGATCCAAGCATTTTCCCTTTGGTGATCAATTTATTAATTGTTATAACTTTTTTTATTGAAGATGTATAGATATTTTTAGGAGAAAATTGATTTTGAAACTTTGACGGTTAAGGCGAGTTTACACCTTTACTATGCTTGAAAAAGCCCCACATAAATTAAAAAGGGTCTGAAAGGGGGTGTCTGGATCTCGAATCACAGGTTAAATTTAAGTACATTCACCAATCACGTTACCTACTGGAGTCGTTTCACGAATCACGTGATTAGTTGACGAACTGATCAAGTCCATCAATGCTTCTTAGTGGTTGCTGGACTACTCAGGCAAGAGTTATTCTTTAATGACCGTGTGATCGGAATCAATCAAAAAGTATAGTGATCAAACTGGTGATTTTCTACTTTTTGTTTAACGACTACAAATTTGACTGGCACTGAATTTTATTGCTATAAAATCGAAGTTCTACAAGTTTTCACTTTTACATGGTTTAACTTCGAACCCTTGTCACGACACTTACCGTAAAATTCCGAAAACAAGCCCGTCCATGTATAAGCCCCCCAAACCGGTAACGCAAAAAACCGTCCGTTAAATCGCCCCTCCAAATATAAACTCCCCGGGGGCTTGTTCTTGGAAAATTGCCTCAAATACAAAGTAAAACAAAGCAAAATTCCAACTATAAGGCTAGCCCAATCGATTGTGAAACGCAAATTTGCCGCCGTAGATAAGCCCCTCTGAATATAAGCCCCTCAAAAAATAAGCCCCTCAAAAAGGCCCTTTGAAAAATATAAGCCCCGGGGCTTATTTTCGGAATTTTACGGTATGTCTGTTTTATCGGATCACGCGAAACCCCTTAAAGACCTTGATTAAACTCATCATGAAAGAAATATTTTCTACTGCATTTGAATAAAAGGGCAGCATCTCACCTGCAGATTCTTATTGTCTGGACTGGACACCTTCAGTTTCACCTGCTGCTCACCGCTCCGACTGCCGCACCTCATCGCCTTGGCTTCAAACACTGTCTCTCCCTTCTGAGTGGTCTTTCTTGGCAGCAACTGTCCGCAGGAAGCTGGAATCCAGGAGAGGTTCAGCGTTGTTTTGAGAGGTGTCTTGTTTCCAGACTTATCACAGATGAAAGCAAAGATAGGAGCGCTAAGATAGCAGTTGGAGAAAAACTTGGCTGTATGTTCGTTCTTGGGCGAAGAGTCATCAAATGCTTGGCTTTTCAACTCAATGTGATGTGGAGCACCTGACAGGAAAGTTTTAATTCACCACTTTAGAAACTAAGGGAACTTGTGTCCCGCAAGTATTTGTGGGATTGTTACTGGGGATGCGCCGTTCAGCTATTGGCCAATTTTTCCCCTGTCCCTACTGACAGTCCCAGAAGTCTTTGCGAGAGTTAACACGGCCCAGTTTCTTTCTCGTGTCATAAAAGGGCACTTTTACATTCTCACACGTTTGGTAACCATTGGTCAAAGTCATATTTGAAGAAAAAAAATTAAATTTCGCTTTGTGAAATCTTGAAAATATAAATTGCACTATTCAAACTTACTGTTTCGGAGGTTTGATTTGAATAGTTACACCACGGAATTTTATCCAAGGATTCAAAACTAAGTTTTATGTTTCCTTAACTCACCCTAGAGTGAAGCTGTTAAGGTTACAGCAAATACCCTATCTCCTACAAGAACACAAAACGGCTCCTGGAAGACTTAGAAGTCTATTATGAGTCAAATCTCGGAAGTGTGAAGCAAACGAGTGACTATTTTTTGGCCATTTTTTCGAGACACGCTAAAAGAATTTGAAAAAGTTAGCCTAACCTATCCTTGTCTCTTTGTCTTCAATCGAGAAATTGTACCACAAGCACTTCTTAATGATAATGGAACATTTTTAAATTCGTGTTTAAGATTTCAACGCTCAAAATGTCTGATGGCCACAGACCAACTACACTTATCTTTTCCGCATTTACAAAGTTTGGTGAATTCTAAATGAAAGCGCTGGTGAAAGTTTTAATTTTACGTGAAATTTTCAAATGTCACGCATCCAACAAATGGTACATAGCACTAGATGAACTTTCCGACGTTTGTTATGACTTAGGAGAATTTCAAACTAGGTGTAGGACATAAAGCACCATACCTGTTGTTTCCAGCTAAACCACAAAACGTACCCGTAATGTCCATCTTTCAAAGTTACGTTTCACTCTTCATAAAAGCAAACAACTTTGTCATACAGTCAAAACACCCGCGACTAAGAACCTGCATTTCCCAAGTTAGCCTTAACAGGTTCTTAAATAAATGGTAATTAGCACAAATTTAGGCTATTTAGGTTCTTATTTTCTGAAGAAAAAAACACATGGTAGCTTTGAGTATTAAGTGGTATTCAGCTTATTCCTTCTATAAACTCTGCATACCAAATTAGCAGTTATGTAAAAATGACCATGAGAAGAAGGACTGAAGCATTGACCACATGAATTTTGAAGTCGGCCTTTTGCTCAAGTGTACAGAATTTTTTTATAGATTTTAGAACATAAGAACCTGTTTCAAATTTTAGGCTGAACAGGATCTTGTACAGAGGGGGCCTAACTGACAAATTTTAGCCCAACAGGTTCTTAGTCTCGGGTTTTTACTGTACTCGAAATATCAACTCTACTAGCGCATCTAATAGGCCATTTCCGAGTTCCCCCGAGCCTCTGTATCAAAACGAGGTTAAGTGCTCAGCCTTTGATATGGAAATGATTTTTCATTCTCATGCAAATAAAACTCATTTTCACAGGAAAGGTTGTGCACCTAGCCTCATTTTGAAAGCGAGGGTTTTTGGAACTCGGAAGTGGCCTATTCTTCCATAAAGACATTTTAAACCGCTGACTATACAGTAGCGCTTTTTAGACTCCTCTGATCACTAGGCTGCGCCACGGACTAAAACTTCCGGTTAAGTCCGTCTGCGATATAGCACCGAAATCCTTGTTCTGGGCCCCCACCTGTGTACCGGGATTTGAGTGCGCGCCGTGATTGGCCTGTTTAAAAAAGCCATTGTTGATTTGCTAATCAGGTTGAAGGGAAATTAGAAACGCACTTCCGGTAATTCGTTGAGTCCCATGGGACAACAACAATATCGGTATTGCTTTCCAGATGTTATTAACCGGGGTTAGATAATAATTATTTACCGCAGTGGAGGTTGCTAGTGCAGGATATTCACTGATTGAGTAGCCAATCAGAGCGCGCGAAAAACACTATCCACTGTTTTAGTATATACTAAAAGTGATTATCTCACCCAAAATAACCACAGGCAGTCCAACCTAACCCAAAATAACAACAGGGCGCCCACACAATATGTTTGTGTAACCAATAGGCCATTTCCGGGTCCCCCCGGGCCTCTGTATCAAAACGAAGTTAAGTGCTCAGCCTTTGATATGGAAATGATTTTTCATTCTCATGCAAGTAAAACTCATTTTCACATGGAAGGTTGTGCACTTGGCCTCATTTTGAAAGTGAGGGTTTTTGAAACTCGGAAGTAGCCTATTGTAATTTTATAGTAAATGTACTGGATTTACCGTTTGCTTCATTTGTAGCGATATATCGCTAAATATGTACATGGATCAATGCTAAATAAACGTTTTATTACCTTACCTACGGTTAATCGTAGTCCTGTTGCCTGAGAAGTGAGTTCGTTGTTTACCGTCCTATCATGTATGTAAGGTAATGAAACTATTATTTAACATTGATCCATGCACATATTTAGCGACATAACATTACAAGTGAAGCAAATGGGAAATCCAGTACATTTACTATAAAATTACAATCGGTTAGACAAAGAGACTCTGTGGGCCCCCTGTGAAATAATAAACAGGTGCCCGCACTCACCAGGTTTGAGGTTGATTCTTTGCGTGTCTTTAGAGAACTTGTTATCATTGTCGTACAGACACATGGTTATTACACCAGGCTGGCCTGAAATGGTGGCTTCATTGTTGAACACGAATTCCGAGCCTTTACGACTGATATTTCCGATAAACACAGCAGTGCTACCACTGTACAGATGTAAAAAAAAAAAAACTACATTCAACTTGTAAACTAGTGAAAAGAAACAATAGACAATTAAAGACTGGTCGCAAGGGAAACAGTTAACTTTGTTTTGCCAGAATCTCAATGTTCGCCTTGGGAAACATTGAGATTCGAGGGAACGAAAATTAACTGTTTCCCGAGGGACCAGTCTTAAAGTGATTTGTTATATAGCTGGAAATTTTGAAGCTGGAAATTCATGAAACCTCGCTGCAACGGCGGTCATTGGTCAACACTCGCAGGCACCAGTGCACCGCTACCCTCTGACATCATAGATTGTGCAATATTGCCCACTCAGAGATTTTGGCGGGAAACAGTTTTATGTTAGATGTCATGTGACCTCGAAGTAAGCAATGAGAGCACACGCTGTTGGAAAGAAATTTCTAGCTATATAACAACACTACATAACAACTGTTTAACAAATGAACATGCGTTAGTGTTAAATAAAGTTTACAGCACGAAGCCTAAAAGTGTGGCCACTGCTCATTAATTCGCATTGTTTAGCCTTCAATCGGCGACAAAATTGTTGAGACACTGTCCTTAGATGAGGTAACTTCGGAGAACAAAACAATCTACACCTCCATTCCCCCCCCCCCCCCCCTCGTTCTATTCAATGTTGGAGTGGAGTGTTTATTGCTTCCTACAGGTAGCTCGAACAGCGGCCCAACATTGCTTGGAGGGGATGGGGTAGGCAATACTTCAGAAAGGCCCTTACGGCAAAATGTCTCAAGAGCAGTGTTCTTTAACAATGCCTTGATGCATCTGTTAACTTCTTAACGTATCTGGCGGACAGAAATTTGTACTTTCACTGATCTGAAAACCGCCACTGAGTTGGTTTAAATTTCAATCATATAAAATTTGTGGCGATTTAGTCGCGGAAATTCGCGCTGAATCACAAACCGTTTACACGCGCCATTCAGGTTTGCAACCAGATCCCCGGGGCCGTTTTTGTCGCGCCACAAATTGCGCTAAAACCCCGCCGGTGTAATTGGCCCTTAACTAACCTTCTAGATGGTGAATGTTCAACTGATACCATGGGTTCCACCCCTTGAGGACACTCGGCAGGATTGCCAAACTTGTCATTCAATCGAATCTTAAGGTTTTGACTCAACTGTCTTTTGCTGTCGCACTCAATTTGCAAAGTTTGGTCCTCGCACACGAATAACCACTTCTGCGGCTCACCTGGAAGAATAAAACAACTATCAATTCTGACGAATTCTACATTTGAAAACGTTCCCGCCAAATAGACCTCTTCCGGTCAAAGTAGCCAATATAAAAACTAAGAGTGCAGCCATTGCTTTTTCCTCTTCTCCTCCTTTTTGCCTTCTCGCTCTTTCTTTTTCTTCTTTCCTTTTCCTTCAATGGCGTGATTTTCGAGCTTATTTGGCGCAAGAAACCGTCACCTGAAACTCGTTACTTGTCATAACAAATAAATAAATGAAAAATGAAACCAAACAGATAACAGCATAAATTAACTCATTAGCAGCATAAATTAACTCATTAGCTCCAGGGCTTCTGCGTATTAGTAACCACTTCCCGTACAACCCTCGATAGGAGACCGCGCTATTTAAAGGAAACCAATTTAGCAGTACTTCCACACGCAAGCTACCCTGGGTACCAGAGGTTTTTCTCGCGTGCGGCGGGAATTTTCGGTGTTGGCCGAAGGCCGAAGCCACGAGCGGCGAACAGAAACCGGAAACCGCGCTAGAAAAGACACTGGCACCCAGGGTACACGCAAGCACTGTTTCACCGTTAATTTGGCCGTGTATTGCAAAGGTGTTTGGATCCTCTTTGTATCCTTTGTGAATAAAATCCTCGCAACAAATATAAGTTGGATCTGAATTGTGCAACTGTAATTCAAAACGCTTTGGGTTTGTTAAAACGAGTGGCCCTAGTTTTCATTTTGTCAGATGGGGCGAATTTTTCTGGATTTAATCCTAAATGACTTGGTCCAAGATCAGAAACAGGAAAAAGGAAATCATTGTCTTGTGTTCACGTCCTCCATACTACGTGAAATTAGAAAGTTTCACCTCGTAGTCGTGCAAGGATAGCCTGCGAAAGCATCCGTTTTTCCTCGCTCTTCGCCGCTGGGGACGTTTCGCGAGAAACGTCCCCAGCGGCGAAGAGCGAGGAGAAACGGATGTTTTCGGAGGCTATGCAAGGACGGCAAAGAAATAGAGTGGTTTTCGTTTGAGTGTCGTAAAACCAAAACCAAAGTAATTACTCTGGCCAATCACATAGGACACAGACAATACATTGAACCAATCAAAACTCGAAGTAATTACATGTGGCTGACGCAAAGCGCGGGAAAATGCATGCGAGCGCGTCACAATTGGCTTTGGTCTTACTTCTGATTGGATGAAAAGGTGGCGCGAATCTTTTAAGCCAATCGCATCGTGTAGAAAGTGCAAAACCAATTACTTTTCGACACTCAAATGAAAACCGCTCTATACAAAAAAGCGTGATGCACGTGCAGAGTTGTTGTTTTGCTAATCTAGCCCTATCGCTTTTTTGCCGTTCTCTTTGCTGTCGCCGCCGCGGTTGGTAAAGCTCCCTAATGAATTTATGTACCTGCAATGGGTTTAATCCTTATTTGGGTCTGACATTTGACGTCACTACATACGCACTCCACATTACCCACATAAGGGACAGCGACCATGCTCGCCACAGGGCAGTCTGGCAGATACGGTAAGTTCTCAACTGATACCTGGCAAAAACAAACAAATAATTCATCGGAATTCAGATTTAATGACGTTCATACACATACCAAAGTCTTAACACAATCTTAGGGTGTTAGAATGTTATTTACCGATTATGTTGTCTCATATGTTGGATTGCAAAAGAGACGTCATTGACAGCCAGACACTTAATTGTGAGATAGTCATGGTACATGCGCGGCGTGTTTGTTTTTGTTTTCATGACAACTATCGGCAGCCTCCGGTAGCTCAGTGAGGAAGGTGGGGGGGAGGGCAACTTGGACGGTTCTGGACTAATAGAGCGATTTTCGTATGACCTTGAAAAATGGTTTCGAGAAGTGTTCGTTATTAGTTTCATCAGCCAATGGATGACAAGATCAAAACATGGACTCTTCGTTTTCCCGCCAAAGAAACCCTTATATGGAGAAGGCTTTGTTTGATTGGCCAGTCGTGTTGCAGTATGTCGTGAAAGCGAAGTATCGATTGATTTCTAGAAAGTTCTCGGGCATAAAGATTTTTTACCCGAGCGTTCGTTTAACCAACCAAAAGCCACGCACGTTTGTATCCGTTCGATAGACCAATCAAATTGCTCTATTTCCGTTTGTTTGTTATTTCTGTTTTGTTCGCGCGTTTTCATTTCAAGGTCATACGCTCTAACCAAAAATCATAGGTTCGATTCCTACCGGAAGAACTTTGCTTCTTTTCAAGTTTCCTTTGAACCAGAAACGTCGTTCTTATACGTTCGCCTTAGCCATCGTCTTCTCGTATTTCTAGTATTCACCTTCATATCCTCATCTTTTACTGGTACAGTACAAACTCACAAAATGCCCAGCTGCCAATAGATTGGCTTGACAGCTCTGTGGTAAAAGCTCTGGACCGGTCTCACAGAGGTTATATTTTCGAATACCGCTCAAGCCTGATTTTTTATCAGCTTTCTTTTCGCAGTTGTTTTTAAACAGCTTAAAAGGTGTAAACATTACTGCGACGAACTGTCTCGTGCTATATCTATTATTATTATATGAAGGAGAGTGTTTTACCGGGAACTAAACCACTCGTAGATTCCATACGCCACTTCATCCGGGACCCGAGTGGCGTATTTTCCGTATGTCACCTTTGTGAGTGTCGTATCGTTCAATGACGTCATGATTCCCGCCTTTTGCTTTTGTTGAATTGGTTTCTCCATATAATAAAAAGAACATTACACGTTCGCTCGAAGATATGAATTTTATGTTCTCGTGGCAAGAACAATATCTCACTCGTTCGCTTCGCTCACTCGTGAGATATTGTTCTTGCCACTCGAACATAAAATTCATATCTTCTCGCCACCGTGTAATATCCTCTATATATCTCCTAACCTCTCCGTTCCAGCTCGTGGTAACTCTAGGTTCAGCGGCCTTGAACTCATCAGCTTCCAATAACTTCCCACTTTCATCAAAAACCTTGAGGAACAGGCCTTTCACCATAGAGCCTGCCGGCGCCATCAGCTCTAAGCAATCTCTTCCATCTCTACCATTCACCGCCACTCCATTCGCCGCCGTCAACTCATTTTGGTTTCCCTCGCATATCATCACTTTATGAGGCAAAGTGCTAGGAAGAACTTTGATGGTAAATTGTTTCAACTCCTTGAGCGATTCGCTGACCGTCAGCTTCCGGCGAATATTTTCCACCGAAACGAGCGATATTTTGATTTTCACGTTGCAAGGAGCTTTTCCAGGCGCAAGCTTCACTTTAATGGGCGAAAAACGACCTTGCCCCTGCTCAATGGTGGCAAGATGAGGGCCGCCAACAAACGCTTCGCATTCCGCATGCAGCTTGGTTCGTCTGTCGTTCACAGAGCACGGCTGACTCCACTGATCAAGGACTTGAACTGTAAACTCAGGAAACTCTTCGTAGTTCAATACTTCGTTTGTCTCAAACTGAGGGAGCTTTACACTTTGCGGCTGGCCTGTGGTATCAGATAAAAACCATACGGGTTCAAGCTATTGGCGCAACGATTTCTGGGATTGTTTGGATGGACAAGCGTTACTTATGATTGGTTAGTGACTGCCTTGAATACCATCGACCAATCATCATAACGCTTGTTAATCCAAACAATCCCAGAAATCATTGCACTCAAGCTTTTACCCTTAAGTGCCCGACAGGGAGGGGGAGTGGGGAAAAGATTTCACTTCATGACTCACGTGATTTATGAAGTTTGAAAATAGATAGCAGTCCCCGGGCGAGAGAAACCCCTTAAAAAATTGTGCAGGAGCAGCTAAAGTGGCGTCAAAAAGAGGGAAAGGTTCCATATAAGACGCCATTAGAATAGTCTGCTACATAGCCGTTCTTTGAGTCGTCACGCAACACTCCTCCCCACACAAGGAACGGCTGTGTAGCAGAACACCATTAGAACTGCGCCCTTCGAACGCAATTTAGCTAATTTAATTACGCAAACCTAAAGGAACTGTGCCTCATCATTCTTGCTGGTGCCCTTGATCGGCGAAAGGTTGGATTTTTAACCTTTAATATCAACGGTACTGACAGGCCTCATTCGAACTTCAATATTGTTATTTTAAAATGCGGCTACCGAAGGACAACATGCAAAAATTATTGAAGATGCACCTTCTGGGTGTAAAAACCTGTGAAACTCGCGAGTGACGTAAAACAATTAACAAAAAGAAGCCACAATAGAGCCAAGGAAAATAATAGCTAGAAAACAAAGAAAATCTTCCCAAGTTTTTACACCGAGGATGACCCGCAACCTACAGATCGACCAATGACTACTCTCTCACTGATTGCGCTCTTTAAGTCCCAAGAGCGATCAAAATCAGTTTTCGCCTAACGATATAAATACAAAATCAAGAGAAAAGTTTATGAGAATTAAAAAATAATCACCTAGGGAAAAATGCTTTGATCGTTTAACAAATTCGACTTCTCTCAACTAATTCTTTGAGGAAATGTATGAAGAACAGTCTAGAGAATTTGTATGTGGATAAATAGGCTTCAGGGGTTAATTGCTTTTAATTGCATTAGAATGCAGTTTACGTGTACACGCAGGCAGAAATTTCCTTCATAAAGTGTAGTACTGATGCACACAAAAATTCAAAAAAGGTACGAAGACGTGAGCCGTTTTCTTTAAGATTAAGGTTTCGTGCACGCTAGTTTAGTTTGCAAAAGCAATCCCTTACTTGAAGAAATTTAATCAAACTCACATGTGTTTGTCTTCATCACTGGAAATCCAACCATCTGATGCGAAAACGTCGGTAAAAAGTGCAATTTCGCGTTAAAAAATCAGTACATTATACGTAACTAGGCATGCAAACACGAGCCAAAAGGACCAACAATAGGCTTTCTGGATAGCCTAGCCTACAACGCGACCGTAACCGAACACTTGCGAAGACAAAAGTAAAATTCTTATCTTTCGTTCCATAGCACTGCTCCAACCGTAATCCTCACATCAAAGGCATTAAGCTTAGGAACTGGGAAACGAGTTGTTATTAATCCACCGCCTTACAGTAAGGGAGGCTAATTCGACTGTCACTGTCTGCTGATTTTAACGCTCCAATTGGTTAACAAAAATAGCTACAACATGTTTTTACGCGCTTTAACACGTTGCATAGTTTCCCGCGCTCTACACAAGTCACTAAGCTTGGATAACACCTGCTGGTAAAATGGCTGATTCTGCCTGCTGGCAATACTCGTAAAATCGCTTATTCTGCTAGAAATTCTGCTTCAACATCCAAATACTGCAGAAATATCTGCTTAATAGCTGAAAATTTTCCCCTTTCTGGAACTTATTTTCGAAAATCTTAACGGAGGGCATGCAGAGCAAAACTGTAATTTATCTTGTACAATATCACTAACATTAAATGATGAAGTTTTTAACTTAGGATTTTCTAGTTCTACCATTTTTTTGTTTGTTAATCTTTTTTTACAACTACTGTGCATATCATCACTGTTACTAATTTGTTACCAGTTTCCGTTAAACTGCTCAATTTCTGTTCGGAAACGCCTTATTCTGCCGGCATAACGCTCGCCTCAAAATTCGCCTTTCTCTGCTCGACACATCAGCCGACAAAATTTACGCAAGCCAAATGGTCCCTAGCTTGTTTCCCTGGGCTTATATCACGTCTGATATCACTTGGCAACCGATGCAAGCTTTACATAAACGGCTTATTGTCTGGGGATATCATTATAAAAGTATATCCCTTATAAAACCGGATAAGATTATATCCATTTGGATTCAGGATATCTGTAGGAATGTAAAGAAGCTTTCACAATTAATCCTATAAAACAGGATTATCCAGTATGCCTTTAAAAACACCAAACTACGTCAAGTCTGCTTATCAATTAATTGTGTCTACTTTAATAGAAAAATATAATGAAAATACAGTAGACTCTTTACAGTTCCCTTTTTTTCAGTAAGATTGTATCGAACGCTTACCCTAACGGGCGGCCATCTTTTTTTCAAATGTAACGAGGGGGTGGGCGTCGGGGTTTTAGAATCGCTACGCTAGAAACCAACATGGCCGCCGTAGTATCCGGGTGTCTGTATTAAGAGTATGAAGCGGGTATCCGTAGAGCGCGCGGGATTCCACTGTATAGCAGAGAACAGACGCAGGTTCATAATGAAAGGTTACGAAGAATCGAACGAAGCATGACTCGAAAGAGGCCATTTCGAACGCCATTAGCACTTACCTGTCATTAAATTTTCACCTAGATTTCTTTTTCTTGGTATCAAAAGCACTTTCTGGGATAGTTTTCTCTATTCTTTTTAGAGTATCCAATCATCAAATTGTAGGCAAAGAGAATAAAATGAATTTGCTTTTCAAGCTCCCATAGTTGAGTTCAAATTTCGCACTAACCCTGGGTTATCTTAACCCAGCTTCGAACAACTGTACGACACCGAAGACCTATTACCATTACTTAGCTTACAAAAAACATTCTATTTTAATCAATTTATTTACTCACCGGTTTTAATCCTCACAGGAAAGGTGACAAAATTATCATACTCAATCCCAATGACGTCAACTCTCACAGAGAGCTCTTTCCCATACTGCACCCTGTCAGAACCGTTCGGGGTGAGGGCTATACCGCTGACCTCGAGAACACCGTCACTGTTTGTCTTGTACTTCTCCTTCAACCCTTGCACTTTCAAATTGGCACACGTCACATTCAGCTTCACGAATTCTCCAGAACTGAACAACGTTGCCGGGTTCTTGTAATTGTCTGTGAAGGCCAGTTTAAACTTCAGGCCCGGTTCACCCAGGGCGAGCTGGGGAGTCTCTGTTCGTGACGGCTCAGTTAGGGCAAAGAGAGAGGCGGTGCTGGCTGTGTAAAGCGAGAGAAATGAAAACAGATTTATTTTGATTATTCGCCACTTTATGAACGAGAGGGAAACTGAACCCAGTTAACTTTCGCAAAGACTTCTGGGACTGTTGGGACAGGGAAAAAAAATGGTCAATAGGGACTTTAATATTCACCGACGCGACGGCAATGAGAACATCGCTTAAAAAGTGATTTTGCGTTCTTTCAGTCTCTACAGCGATTATTCCTACCCACTTACTTTGTCAAATGTAGGCGCGAACCCTCCCGAAGCTGAATTTCGAGTGACCATAGACGAGTTCAGAAAGAGAAATAAAAAATTTTGTCCTTGCTTGTTTACGTCCTCCATAAAACGTGAAATTAGGCATTTTCACGGCTTAGTCGAACAAAAACAAGAAGGAGATGTACAAAAAAGTCTGATGCCCGTGCGAAGTTGTTGTTTTGCTTATAAAACCTATTGTTGTTTTTTTGATGTTCTCGTTGCCGTCCGCGTCGATGGATCTTTAAGTCCCCAATAAAGATCCCAGAAAAAATGGCGGGACGGATTTTGGCGCCAGTTCGCCTCTCGTTTCTCAAGTGGCGAATACAATTTTTATTGATTCATAAGGCAGGCAACCAGATAGAGGTAAAACCGCAATAAAAATCCCTGATAAATTCGTTATGCAAGAAAAGTTGCATGCACATAGCTGTATTAGAGACAGTATATATTTAGTAAAATTTAACCCCTATACCACCGCAAACCCTGCATTCAGGTTGGCTAACGTAATCTCTATCTGTCAAATCATATACAGCAGTAAAGCGAGCCAATGTAACGCTACCAGTCAAACAAAACACTTAAACCTTACAAATTTTCGCGCTGTTTTCTTGCAAGGTTCACGAATTGACCAATAATCAAACACATAAGCGCTGTGCACTCACCTTTAACAACAATCCGAAACTGCGCTGATGCCATTTCTCTGTCTCCCAACATGGCAATATACTTGAGTGTGAAAACTCCAGCTTTAGATAACCAGAACGGCTTGAATCCAAACTTCTCACCATCGTGCGGCTGATCATTCTGAATCGGTGCCATGTTTTCTGGTCCCTCTACCACCTGTCATAATCGGATCAATCGAGATTTCTGGGTAACTGACCACTTACCCCTCCCCTAAGTCACAGTTAACACTTATTTCTTAGGGCAAAATTGTGATTTAGGGAGGGGTAGGTGGTCAGTTACTGAGAAACCTCAATTGATCCTCATAATCAGTTCTATGTCCTTATTGACTGAGTGGTAGGGCCGTAAGGGAAAATATTTGGCTCTAGGTCAGGACGTATGGACCGAGCGCACGTTTGGCCCGATCTAACTCGTTCAATAAGCATTTTATCATATGACCCTTGTGTTTTTGAATTTTTCTGACGGAGCAAACCCGCATCATACAGTAAGCTTTTCTAGCTTGACCGTAGGCGATTTTCCGGCCCTATCACTTGACGCGTATGGGTTTCCAATGAAATTGCGCGCGGGGCCGTACCGGTCATTCAAGCAATAGACCACACTTTCTATGAGTTTACCGGCGTGATATCCCACGCGGGATGTTGGGATAACACGAGAAAAGCTTGTAAATCACTCGCCTTCGGCTCGTGATTTACAAGCTTTTCGAGTGTTCTCTCAACATTCCAAGTGGGTTATCAAGCCGGTAAACCCATAGGAGGTGTGGTCTATTGCTTTTATAAAATAACTTTGAGTAAAACGGAGTTTTCTATGAGTTAACCGGCACAATAAACCATAGGTTTTTAACCAATCAGAACGCGCGTACTATCTTAGTTATTTTATAAATGATAATAACCGGTAATAAACATTTGTTGGATAAAAATACGTGCACCTTGTTTTGCAACACCACTGCAGAACGAACTCAAAAGCGAAGTTGCGCGTTTTATCACCCAAGAATCAAACCTGTCTTGCAACAAATCAGGTTGTTGCCGGTTGCGAAAAGTTCTTATAGAAAGTAGAGAGTAGCTTTACTCTTTACAACAAAATTTCTATATATTCCGCATCTTACCGGCTCAAGGCAACCTTGTTTTGCAGCAAGTGACGTAAATTCGGTGTATATCGTGACTCCCGCGTAATTTTATCCAATCAGAAGTCAGTATCCACGGAAATTGTAACAACCTGGGCCCAGTTGCTCGAAGCATGGTTAGCGTTAACCAGCGTTTAATACCTTGACAACGTATATTTGGTTTTGATACTGCTTAACCAATGGTTAAAGCTAACCATGCTTTGAGCAACTCAGCCCTGATTTGTTGTAAGACAGGTTTGAATCTGGGCGGTAAAATGCGCAACATTTGTTTTGAACTTGCTTAGCAACAATACTGCAAAGCAAGTTGCGCGTTTGTATTGCCCGTTTTAAGGAAGCTTAAGTTAAACTTTTTGGGTCGGTTTAACTTAAATCTCGGTTTAACAAATCTGTGGACCTAAAGATCTCTTCCTTAGTGGGTTATTTCAAGAAGAAAAATGCTTTTCTAGTCTAATTTATAGCTCTCATAAAACTGTTCACAAGAAATGGTGTTTAGATAAAACCGTTGGGCAACTATTGAAAATAGCTTAGAACGCGGTTTTGTTAAACACTGGCTAAACTACGTTTAAATAACTGGCCCTTTGTGTTCAAATTGATCTCTCTCTCATTCAGTGCGCTCATTCGTGAGATATCGATTTGACATTCGAAGACAAATTCCATATCTCCGCGCGTCCACGCATGTACTGTCCTCTGTGTCAACAACGGAGCAAGTGTTAGGCCCTTTCACGCAAGGTAATTATTATTGCAACTTGTCTCGCAAGTTTTTTGTGATACAAGTCGCTGGAACAATTTCCTACTCTAACACATTGCAGCAAGCGTTGTACTAAGGAGAATTAACGTCAACATAAATTTGCTATATAGACCGCAACTACTTGACTGTGAATAGCTGCTGAATAATTGCCTTGCATAATGACAAAGCCTTTGTAAGCTGAACCATCGGCATTCCAAACGGAGCGGTAATTTTACAACATGAATAGTGATGTGTAACAAATCAACCTTACGACACTCGAAGGCTGATTTATACGATACGTTTCGTGCTATTGATCTATCGCACGCGACAAAGATGAAACGTGTAAATCATCAGGCCTTTAGTTCAGCTTAGAACCGACCTGCATCTTATCCAAACAAAACTTAAACATCATTACTCCTTACTTGGCGAACACTGAGTTTCTTGTTGTGTACAGACACTAGCTGTTTAGGCGGTCTCTCGCCGCTGAAGATCTTTACCCAGAAGCCAGAGAACTCTTTCTGTGTTTCACCAGCATGCCACTGCAGTTGAGTCTTGCTAGTAACTTCATTTGTTAAATTGTGTTTGTACACTTTCACTATAACGCAACATTAAAAGAAATGACCACTGAAGTGAAAAGCATGAGAGACAAGCATTACAGGTAGCCCAAGCTCACGAGTGTGAATTGTTTAAGCGTAATATTAAGGACGTGTCCATTGATCGTATTCGGGAATAAGAATACGCAAAAGGTTTGTCGCAAATCTCCGTAATTTCTGGGCCACTTAAACGCTACATACAGCGGAATATTTTATTTCAAGCACATTTCTAGACATTGCAATGCAATGAACGCCAAAATAAGTGATTTCTAGAGTTCATTCCATTTATTCTTTATATTCCGGTTTACGTTCAATCGAACACGCCCGAAATTTTCGAGCTGCCTCAAGCCTCTGTTCCAAAGCAAGGTTAAGTGCGAAGCCATTGATATACAAATGTGGAGCCTGGAAAAAGCTAATTCAATTGAAACCTATTAGACAGTACTTTTCACATGGTAGTGTTTTTCGGCATTTCACATCATAAAATTTGAATATATTCTTGGATTTTTACACTGACCACTTTTGTGAAGGAAAGGGTTATTGTTAGGTTCTCATCAGTGAAAAAGTTTGGACCCTATAAAACGAATCCAACGCTCTCCGACAATGACCAACAAGTCGGGCCCGTTTACCTTCGAGTCCTTACAGCGGACTTGCGCACATGAATTATACCAAACCAAGATCCGTCTGAATTATTTCGTACCGCTTAATTATTTCGTACCACAGTTTCAAGAAAAGGTAAACAAACATCACATTACCTGTTTGGGGAAGCATTTGTTTCTCTTGGTTAAAGACTCGCCTTAACGTGTTCTGATCAGGGATTTCGAGAATTCTAGAGATTGGCCGCTCTTCCTCTTGACTAAGATAAACCTAGGGTAAGAGAGATTAGGCCTTTTTAAAAAAATACCAGAATACTCTTTCTTGTCCCTCCAAAATTTTGCATAAGCATTGTTTTCAATTTCTCTTGGGGTGATTGTGAGTACCAAGCGCAATTGAAAACAATTTGGAGGGACAATAAAGGGTATTGTAAGTAGGTTGAGTATGATCGTCCGGGTGAACGTAGTTCTGAGTAGGACTGTTGTTGACAGTGAAAGGGTATTGTGGTGTTTTTGAAAAAGGCGTATTCAATGTACATATTTGTGGATAGCATTACTAGGCCTCTGTTGCATACAAAAGACGCATCATGTCAGAAAGAAGTTGAAAGCAAATGGCGGATATCACCTAAAAGGTACGAAATAGTGTACTCTGGATGCCTAAGACTTTCCAGGCGCGGTTTACCGTTTCTCGCGGTACCGGCGCTTTTTGCTTTGGCCTTCGGCCGAAGAAGTGTAGGTCTCCAACCGAATTCGAAGCGTCTCGAGGTGCGCGATTAAAAATACTCTGGAACCCCGGGGAGAAATTGCGAGCGAGTTATAAAGAGAGACAGGAACGGAGACGTGAGTGAAAGACATCGCCTCGCTTTGGAGTCGAACTTCGCAAAGATACCAACTCTTTTAAGTGTACAGTGCAAACTAAGTAATTGGGGAATAAATTGCTATTAACGGAGCTTAAGATAAAAAAGACTACGGAGATTAAAAAACAACGACGGTGACTGCAGCAAAAATGTCACTTGAGAAGTGAATTTGTACTGTCCCAGCTCCCTCATTGGTCAAATGAGCTGCAGCAAAAATGTCACTTGAGAAGTGAATTTGTACTGTCCCAGCTCCCTCATTGGTCAAATGAGCTGCAGCAAAAATGTCACTTGAGAAGTGAATTTGTACTGTCCCAGCTCCCTTATTGGTCAAATGAGCTGCAGCAAAAATGTCACTTGAGAAGTGAATTTGTACTGTCCCAGCTCCCTCATTGGTCAAATGAGCTGCAGGAAAAATGTCACTTGAGAAGTGAATTTGTACTGTTTAACACTAAACCTCACCGCGGTAGTCCCTGCTCCCTCATTGGTCAAATGAACGCGAATTTCCTGGAGTTGAATTCTAAGGGAGTTTATACAATTTCACAAAGAGAAAGAACAAAATTCGTTGCCATGCTTTTTCCTTAATCTTTCAATTTCAAATAAGACCCCCTTATCTATTTCGTCCTTCTGTCCATTGAACTCCTGCTCTTTTAAAATTTATCAAGCGCTCCGGCCGTCTGTAAAGTCCCGCTCCCATTGTTACGATTTTAACTGTTACGCTAAGCCATCATCTGCCTGTCAACATTTTAGTTACTCTGTGGGTGGAGAGAAGCGACGACCGGAACTACGTCTGCGTTCGCAGGCTAAACAATCATAAAATGTAATACGTAATACCGCTTGGGAAATGAACTACAAAGGGTTGCTGCTCAGGTTTTAAATCTCCTAACCCCCCCCCCCCCCCCCCCACCCACACACACACACACACACCACACGCGCACACACACACTCTCTCTCTAATGAGCCTTTTTCTACGAAAAGCGCCTTCTCCTCCATTAAAATATCTGGGAAAAAATACGCCCCCGGTTGGCTTATTGAAGAGGTTATGGTGTGTTGTCAAAAAATGCCGGATCAGTAACGGCAAAGTAAGATAACCGTGCATAGTTGCGTATTACACTTGTTGCTTTGGCAGATTTAGCAAACACAATGCAACGTCACACGAGAACGCAAAAGCGCGCGAAAAGGGCAGAACACGACTTTCGGTACTCAATTTGCCGTTCTGCCATTGGTCATTTCGGTTTTCACATCTGCGCGCCCCTACGTCATTCTCATCACGTTGTCTTAGTGAATTTGCCACACAATTTACCTCGTCAGGCTGTCGTTGAACCACTACTTTGTCCACATCATTTTTCTTGCTAACTTTGACAAAATACTTGACCTTGCCATAAATGATTGGTTTAGTGTCAAGCTTGACAACATCTCCTGTTTTATAAACCTGCACACCAGAGCTGGTCGTCACTCGTAGAACGCCGTAGCGAATGTCACCTGAGTTCGGCTGTTGGGAGTTTGGCAGTTGAGATTCGAAACTAACCTGATGTAATAAATGAAGATCGTGCGTATCAATTGATTAGCTCTTTCACTTTCGGAGTCAATTATGCAGATAATTAAAGTGGTTCTATCACCCGGCCCCGTGTACGTGTAACGGGATCAATAAACTGCCCACCTACCCCTTCGCCACGCCATCATTTTGCCCTAAGTGAGAAATAAGTGTTTATGTTAGCTTAGGACAGGGGTAGGTGGGCAGTTTCTCAGAGATCTAACTTGATCCGTGTAAGGTAATCCGGATTCCGGATTCCGGGAGATTTCTGCTTGTGGAATCCGGAATCCCGAAATTTTTTACATGTGGAATCCGGAATCCTGGGCTTTGGGACCCGGAATTCAGCTCAAGGAATACGAAATACCACTAACGATTGGAATCCGGATTCCCAGTTCCACTGACAAGAATCCACAATCCAGTACTTAAAATCCGGAATCCACAGCGTAGAATCCAGAATCCAAGACTGTCTTGGATTACCTAACCTGGGGCGAGTTCTAACTTTGGATCCGTTAGGGATCATTATACGTTTCTGAGAAACTGCCCACCGACCCCTCCCTTAAGCTAACATTTTGTCCCAAGTGAGAAGTAAGTGTCAGTGAGGGTATACGGGCAGTTAAGTTCCCAGAAACGTATATTGATCTTTTGGGTTAATAGATAACATCAATTTGCTAAGAGCCAGTTAAATTAAACATCTTGTCGGTACTTTCAAAAATTAGGTTAATTCCGACTCTAAGTATTTTACAAAACGACATTTCTTTCTTTTGTTTTCGTAAGGGACAAACGGTAACAACAGATGTCGTTGTAACAGTCAGAAACCATTCTCTAAATATCATTGACTAGGTAAAGAATTAAGATTTTTCCTGATTTTCAGCAAAGGTGCCGACTTTCCCAAATTTTGAAAACCTTTTGAGACAACTCTGAACAAAATTCTTGAATATTTCTCAGACTTTGGCTGTGGCCATTAATTTAGCCATCACGTTATTTAAATAGAGTACTAAAGTGATGACGTCATAAAAATGAAATTTCTGAAATTATGGGATTTGTCAGGATATTCTGAAAGAAAATGTCCAAGAGGCCTACTTGCCAAAAATGAGCATTTGGGGGCAAATTGTCTCTGAGATCGTAGCCCAGTTATACTCAGAAAACTCCATACAAACCCTTCTAATTTTTTTTTGGGTCGACCCAAAAAAAATTTAGAAGGGTTCGTATGGAGTTTTGTAAGCATAACTGGGCTACGATCTCAGAGACAATTTGCCCCCAAATGCTCATTTTTGGCAAGTAGGCCTCTTGGACATTGTTCTTTCAGAATATCCTGACAAATCCCATAATTTCAGAAATTTCATTTTTATGACGTCACACTTTAGTACTCTATGAGAGGGATAGTTAAACGTAACAAGGGGGGGGGGATACTTAACAAACTTTCATACGGGGAGGCTCCTCTCCGAAGTCCGACCCCTCTAAATGAACCGTCTTTTAAATATGAATAAGCCACTAAACCAGAAAGTTTTCTTTTCTTTTTCACAGCCATACAATGCGCTTGTTAGCCCCTTTAGATCTTATCACAGACCGAAATGAGAGATTTCCCTACCCTTTTATATACTTTAATCGACGTTAATAACCCTACCCTTTCATAGAAGCCTGCAAAAGGTACCCCTTTTGGGCGGAGCCTCTCCGTAAAGGCCATTAAAGGGAGTACTCCGCCCCATGGGGCGTAACAGCATGTTTTCCAGAAATCCTTTCATAGTCTCACCTCCTTATCAAGCTCTCGATGGCATTTTTCCAGCCATGTTCTGAATTCTTGCGGTAGCCTTCTTTCAGTGGATGCATCTTCCAGCGCTGTAGATAAGTCCTTCCTCTCGTCCAAAAGAATCTTCAGCTTGTTGTTAGATACTGGAGTATGTCGGTTGAAAAACAGGATTCCCTTCAACCTGCGATAGCAGCTATCCGGGACAACGTCTTTCTGCCTTTTGGATCGTTGAGCGGGCGAAGTACAAAATTCCATCCTTTTACAGAAAAATAAATAAGAAAGAAATAGGATATTTTCTTCTGTCTAGCGGCTTTACTTAAGTCACTTTAAACGATCCTTGATATTGCTTTGGTATTTTAGAAACGATTGGAACACGTTTTTCGGCACTTAAAGCCGGCTTGCGTTTTTTCTTTACGTCTCGGTAAGCACTGTACGTATCCCCGCGACTGTCATCGTTTTCTCACCCTGGAGAATCGCTGTCTGTGTATCGAGGTCCGATCGCTTCAGTTTTTCTGCTGAGTGCACGCACCAATTACGAAACTGTTTCTTAATGCGCAGGTACATGTTACTGCCTTAATAATATACATGAAAAAATCTCTTGAAACGGATTGGCTGAGAGCAACACAGTTTTTAGTAAACACAGTGCAAAACGAGGAAACACAATGTAAAAACAAGGAAATATAATGCAAATATCTCAAAGCACTGTGACTGGCAAATAAACAATAGGAATACATAAGAACCAATCAGGTACCGCAATGAGATTATTCCTGAGACAGGGTCGGTTAGTGTCCAACTGCATTGTGGGGCTGTTTTGGACACGAATTTCGATCCAGCGAATTTCTTCATGTATATTTTTTTCTCGTTCAATGTGGAATTTATTTGCCGAGGTCGATTAGATTACCTGTACTGAGAAGACTTGGTTTAGAAACTAAACTAAACTTGTGTGCCTTACTTGTGAACATACGACAGAGGCGCCAGTCTTCCTTGCCAGAAACATTCAAATATTGGTTCCTGTTCGTCATCTTCCAGGTCATCCGGCCGGGGCAAGGTCTCTTGTCCTGACTCGTGGGGGAAATACATCAAAACACCCTAATGTAGAAGGTAAAATAGGAAGTGAAATGTTGAACTGAAAAATCCACACTTACATTGATGGTCACTTTATATACAGCTATTTCGAGAAAGGTTGTCGGATAAAGTGCACGCGACAACCCCGATCAAAGGTAATTTGGGTGGTTTTGAGTTCACCGTTTATCAAAGCAATTTGAAAGAATGGCACGAGAGATCATGGACGGTATGTTTGCGAGTGCTAAAGGAAAGCAACAAAAGTAGGTTCGACCGCTAGTGTCGGGAACAATGTATTGATCATATCCCATATTACCTTTCGGGATTGTCGCGTGCACATTTTTTCCGACAACCTTTCTCGAAATAGCTGTATACTGATGACAGTCAAAGTTGTCCGCAAGCTCCGGCGACCGGTGAAAATCACCGTTTATTCCTCACGCAAACGCTGACTATTCGCAGAAAATAAAAATAAATCTAAGTCACTGAACGAAAACAAAAACACATGATAAGGAACAAAGAAAACGTGGGTAAAAAATGGTGTCAAACCTACTGCTAAATTTCGATCCCTAGTAGCTCAAAATCCACTGAAACTATTCCTGAGGGCCTCCGGAATACTATAGTCCCTTTTCCTTCTCTGCCGGACCCCCTCCCGCACCTGCGCTGACAATTTCGCACAAGAGTGGCGCAGTGGAGAAAGCAAGTGATTTGCCTCCTACCAGCGTCGCCCGGGATTGAATTCGAGAAAAACGCCATAAGTGGGTTTTCTTTTTTTCTGTTGTTGTTGTTGTCTTTTTCCCGGATACTCCTGTTTTCCTCTCCGCTCTAAATCAAAAAAATCCTAAATACCATGTGAAAAGGTAGAGAAGAGTTCTTCCACTAAATCGTTACTTAAAATTGCGTTCGACGTATGGATCGCACGTCAAACTGATGAGACTGTATGGGACAACTTTCAGGGGCACTCAACGTCAATTTTCGGAAAATATCTGTTCGGAAGACGATTTGAGATCTGGAATTTTCGGAACATTTGTTGTAAAATTTCTTGCTTGCCTGCCTCTCCTAGGATATTTGAACATCTAAAAAATGGTATAATTGCCCATTTTTAACGGATTTTTACCCTTAAAAGGTCACCTAGAATTTTCGGGAGCCTTTTTTCTGGCTGAAATTTTCGAAAAGGTAAGTTTTGATCACTATAATTTTCGGATCACTAGACTTTCAGCTAGGAAAAAAAATAAAAAAATATGCCTATATCTACCGTTTAAATACTAAAATACGTTTAACAATGCTATGTTTAAGTGGTTTTGAACTATATTCTCGTTGGGTGCCCCTGAACTTTGATTGAAAGGGTATTGAGACACGTATCTGGTGTCCCAGCAGATTTTGCAGGGGTGCATCATCAATTTACAAAAGAGGGAAGATTAATTATTACTGGCTCATACATCTATAGTGTCCGCTTTATTTATTTATTTATTTATTTAGCTTGAGTGCCGGCCACGCAAGCTACAGTATAGGTAACACTAGATACCTGTACGGTTTGATGGGGATCCAAATCAGGAACTTTCATCGTAAGTGAGAATGGAAACCACTCTTTAGCTCTGGTCTGGTACAGACTTTCAATGTCATCCTCGATGTCCCGAAGATTAAAATATGTCTTTTGGTTGGAGTTTCGGCCATCATCTATGATCAGCCTAATATCCACCTTAAGAAATGAGCTTAATCCCAACTCCGGCTGAAAAAAAAATTAATGCTTTATTCATAAAAATTCCGACTTGTCCACTTACTCAATGAAAGTAAAAGTTAAAAAAAGCTAAGCAACTGTTCATGACCAGGGTGCAAAGAAAGTCAGTTTTACAGCCTACCATTCGGGCAAGCTGTAGCTAGCATGTACTAGCCCACAAGTCATTTCAACTAACCTGAAAACCCTTTTTGATTAGCAGGATGGATTACAATCCTTCTGTAATTTGAATTTCCCCCCAAAACAGCTCTTGCCCGTCAGGCAAGCTAAGAACAAAAATCACTAGCCCGACAGCAAAATTTACTAGCCCCGGGCTCTCGGACACGACTTTCCTTGCACGCTGATGACAAAATCGTTACCACTGTTTTTTCATGAGGAGGGCATTGTGGTTCTTTTTGATTGGGCTTATTGCAAGAGACAACTATTGTGTAAGCATACTTTGTTTCTCTCTGTTTCAGCAGTCGTCTCGCAGCCTCTATCGTCAGACAACAATCGACTGACAACAACGATTCTGATTTAAACCATCAAAACGTAACTTCAGGGGAAAAAGGCCATGCTCAACTGACCAAACAGTCCCTGTGCACGAAATTGTCAAACGAGTTTTAACAGAATTTTTACCACCAGCTGTTCTTTGGAGCTATTAAAAGTGGATAAATCCATAAAAAGGAAAACCTTGAACACTTACAGGTATCCTGGAGTTTCCCAGGGAAGGAAGTTTCATGTTCCCTGAGCGACCTCTTTCGCCAAATAAGTAGAAGTGGTAAACGTGAGCCAGGTTCTTGGCAAGACTGTTTCCTCCGTCCTCCTGAATAGATTCGATGTGTATATCTCTAATACCCGTAATCACAATCATTGTAAATTGATTGTATGCCGCCTCTCTTTCAATCTGTGTGAATTTCAAATAGTCAACATGAGTTGCAAGAAAACAGTAGATCAAACTCAATGGAGCCTTCAAAGGTTTTTTCTAAGCTTTGATAAAGACCATTAAGCGATGCTCCACTTACACTGCTGGAGAGAGGGCCTTAAAATTATTGAATTTACCAAGTTTAAAGGTGATACGTTCAAAGCGAGCGAAGATATTGCTCCACGGAATCGCGAAATTTTCAACAAATCACTTTCAAGCTTGGGAACTTACTGATTTTAAGGCGTCTTTTCCAGTAGCCTCCCGTAGACGTCCTTTGGGGTTCGTTCGTCACGCATTCATTTCTCCCCCACGGTCCGTGGGGGAGAAATGAATGCGTGACGAACGAACCCCAAAGGACGTATGCAGGGAGGCTACCTTTCCAGCCGTGTTGATGGATTTTCTCTAACGGGTCCAAGACAAAAGTTGAAGAAAAAACCGTGGTCTATTCGTACATTGTGACGTGTTGTTTGAGACTCCTCGTTTTTGCATCATTTATTTCTTCTTCACTGCCATTTTGTTTGAGACATATTTATATTTTTTTCATGTAACAATATGAAACACTAAAAAACTTAAGGTTTACCCACAAGTTGTGCTACGACAACTGAGCGAGAGGTACGAACAATGTGAGCGATGCGTGAAAACCAAGAATAAAGCGCGAGGATCGTTTTTCTATACAAAAAAGCTTAACAAACTTACAACATCCTTCAAGCACCGCTTTTCTTCCTCAGTTTCAAGAGTGCTAGTATCACTTGGGTTGCGAATCCATCTGTAGTCTTCAAATACTGGTTTTCCCTCCTTTGCCCTCTGTTGAAGTTTCTCCTGAAAACGACATAGAAATAAACAAATAAATAAACTCAGTCGAACCTTCCGTAAGCGACCACCCAAAATGCGACGATTGAGTGGTGGCTTTCAGGGAATTCGAGAATTAACCCACAGAGGATCTTTTCCCTGAAGAAGTTTCGACACATCTACTACAGAATTTATTGCATGCAATTTCTTAGTTACGATTATTATCAATATGTGTAGTTCCATGTTGTCAGGGAAAGTTCTTTGTATACTCTGAGTGGCTTATTACATACAGCGAACAAAGAGATACCACTATGCACAAACGGTCGCTTACAAGAGGTTAAAACAAAGTAAAATTATAAAAAGTTAGCCGCCAAAGTCGCTTTCGAGAGGTGGTCGTTTACAAGAAGTTTTAATTATAGGAGTTTGACTGGGCAGGGTGCAAAGAAAGTCAGTTTTACGGCCTGCCATTCGGGCAAGCTGTAGCTAGCATGTACTAGCCCACAAGTCATTTTACCTAGCCCCAAAACCCTTTTGGATTAGCAGGATTGATTACAATCCTTCTGTAATTTGAATTTCCCCAAAAAACAGCACTTGCGCGTCAGGCAAGTTAAGAACAAAAATCACTAGCCCAATAGCAAAATCCACCAGTCCCGGGCTATCGGACACGACTTTCTTTGCACGCTGCTGGGAAAACTTTGATGTTTTGGATAGGTGGCCCGCGCTTACGAGAGGTGATCGTACATGGAGGACATGGAGGTTCCACTGTAAATATATATTTTCTAAGAGAAAGAGAAGTTGTTATATTAAATCGAGTAAAGTTCCTTTGAGTAAAGAATTTATGAATAATTAGACTTACCTTGGATATGGTGATTTCAGTCACATAAGGACATTCCTCTTTCTTGGTGATCACTTTGATGCGGTTGCCAAGGTAAAAACCCTGTGAAGAAAAACATTTTAATCACACATTTATCATGGTCCTGTACGGTGAACCGGCTCTGATTTGTTCAGAGGATGCAATATTAGGAAGCTTATTAAGCAAAAGCTGTTCATGAGCGACGCAAGTCAACCTTAACACTACCAGTCTGCGGACACAAACGTATTAAGAATTTTCTCCAGACGTATTTAATCGATATCAATCGATAGTAATCGATATTAATCGATGATTAATTTCAATTTCCGATATCAATCGATGGAAATCGATAAAGAAAAAAGTTGTGACTTCGATTAATATCGATGATTTTCCGATAGAAAGCGATAATGATTTTTTATCAATTACTATCGATTGTTATCGATTTTGTTAATCGATAATAATCGATAAATTATTTTTTCTGTGACCTCGATTACTATCGACTTCCGATATCAATCGATATCGATGACATCAAGTGATTTCCGATATCGATTCTTATCGATTAACGACGTCTGGATTTACTTCACTCTGGGTCCGGCCGCCCACGTTTATAATATTTCAGATCATTGTATAATGGCGTAGCTTGTAGGATTTTGAATTATTAACGAGAGATAGTCAGAGATTTTTGACTCACTCTCAGTCACGGAAGTGTATGTACAATCGATTCATCAAATAAAATTGAAATAAATCGCGCGCCTGAGTGCGATGTTATAAAGCTATATTATTTTCCTTTTGCTGTAGCGATTATCTTGTTCAGGTGTTGTTTGTGTCACGGACTACTGTACTTTATAAAGCGAAAACAAAAGCCCACATCACATACATAGCTCACGATGACGTTGCTTCACAAAGAAGTCAGCATTCAACATCACAGGAAACCCTCTTATAGTCGCGAAATTCACATTCTAAAGGGTATTTAGAAACACTCGCCAAAATCCTAGGCATGCCAGCTCGCGAGGTCGCGAGGAGTTACTCGAGCTGTATTCTGTCTCAATCTGATTGACCGACATCAAAACAAAAGGTTTCACGTTACGGAAATCGTTGTGCCGCTCGGGTTCGCAGACGTTACTTTTCGGGCGGAGCACGCGGATAGAGGCGACTACCGGAAATACGTCTGTGTCCGTAGGCTATAACGCTACCTAATTTGTATTGCAAAGTGATTTTAATCTTATAAACACGATTTGCCTGAAAACTTGGGCAAAAACCACTGCCCAAGCATGCAAGCAAGAAGTCCATTTCCAATTGACCTGCGTCTCTCAAAATGTCTTTGCTTACGCTCTCTATTCAGGGGCACCCAACGTCAATTTTCGGTAAATATCTGTTCGGAAGACGATTTGAGATCTAGAATTTTCGGAACATTTGTTGTAAAATTTCTTGCTAACCTGTCTCTCCTAGGATTTTCGAACATCCAAAGAATGGTTTAATTGCCTTGACTGACTGCGAACTACTGTTTTTAGGGTTACAAAACAATGGAACTATTGCTGTCACGTACTCATTGCATGGTGAAAACAGTAGTCCGCAGTCTGCGTTTTACACTGGCCAATTTAATTTTTTTCTTGTGACTTACTGCTTGAGTGGCTCCTACTCCAAACTTTGAGATAGCACCATCCAAATAAGCAGGAATGAGATCAACTTCTTCCTTCTCAAGCCCACGATCAGCTTGTGATAAAAAGTATGTAGCAAACGCCTTGAGTCCCTCATATGACATACCTTCTCCATTGTCAAATATTGCAACCAGTTTCTGTCAGGAACAGGTATAAAAACATTCTCTCTTTTACCATTTTTACATTTATCATTTCTAAACAGCTCTGTTTTACACAGAGGGAGAAAAGGTCTTGAGTTAATTAAAAATGGCTGATGACAGCAACGTCACAGTTACAAACATTTCCGTGGCCAGTTTGCTCTCCGCCCAGATTGTATTTAACTTGTAAAGAACGTGTAGCCTGCGAGCGAGCTTTTCATTTGGGGAATACCGTGAAAAGTAGACGCGCGAGAGGCACGCGAGAGGAGACGCGAAAGTGGGGGGTGGGGGAGAGAAAGGAGAGCTCCTTTCTTCGGCCCCTCGCGGCTTCGACGATCGCTCGCGCGTCCAAATAGGACAGCTTGCTCGCAGGCTAAAGAACATGTCAGACTGAGGCGTCTAAAATTAAGGTATCGACCTTTTACCAAAGGGTTCGTACAGATTTTTGGATCCAAAATTCAAGACTTTTTCCCAGACGTTTTCCAAAGCAATAACTTCTTTTTACAGACTCTAGGCCCGGGGAGGGGGGGGGGGGCACTCGGGTATTTTTTGGGTGGGTATGTGCCGCCCGGGACTCCAAATTGGCACCCCGTTCTAAAAAAATTTCCACTAAAATTGTGCCCCGTTCTAGAATTCGCCCTAAAACTGATCCCCCGTTCTAGAAATGGGCCAATTTTTTATACTCCGTTCTAAGGTGCAAAGAGAACAACAGTTTGCTTGTTAACGCATTGACCCGTATTTTTAAAAGCAATCTGTCCTTGAATAATTTCAAATGGCTGCTTACAAAACTGGAGCTTTCGTGCGTTCGAAATATTATACCCCGTTCTAGAAAACGCCTCTCAAATGGATACCCCATTCTAAATCAGGAGCTTCAAAATCACGACCCCGTTGGGCGGCACATACCCGTATAGGTAATGTATGGGAGTACCCCCCCCCCCCCCGGACTCTAGGTTATCAAATAGGTGATCAATAGAGACCAAAAAAATGAAGGAACAAGCCTTTTTTCATGATGCGCTACAAACGAACAGGCAAGATTGAAAAAGATTTGACCAGCACAAAAAAGAAGTTCACTTGTAAAGCACTTATTGTAACTTTCCAAAAAACTCAAGAATTTTTAACATTTTTTTCAAGACTTTATCTCTATTTTCCAGACTTTTTCCAGGTCTGGAAAATTGTTGGGCAAAATAATTTCAGAACTTTTTCAAGAATTCAAGACTCTGTACAAACCCTGATCACAGAAACGGCAAACGCAGAGTACCCAAGGAGCCAAACACACAAGGGCACTCTTCTTTTAGCCTTGCAAACTCAAGATACATACTCTGACCTTGAATTACTCCCACTGTTACGGCCGCATTCCACGTCAATATGTTTAGCGTTTAGTTCTTTGTATAGTAGCACATTCGTTTCACATTCTTTTCAGTTATCGCTATTCATATTCTGTTAGATTTCTCTGCATAAGTTTCTTTGTTCTTAGGTCATTTTGTAAGTTTCATCGTTTACTCTAATTCATTTCGCTTTAGCGTTCACGGCAACATCATTGCAGTTTTTTCGTCCAGTCTTGTTAGCCATCGTACCCTTTTTCCGTTCAACTTTCTAGTCACACAACGTTTGTAAGTATTTTCGCTTAGTTTCTTTCCGTTTCCTGTATTTTCGTCGTTTCATAGCTGTAATTTGTATTCCTTAGTAATTTGTATTTTTTGTTTCGCTTTTAGCAACCGTAATCGTATTTCGTTATAACTGTAATAAAGACGAGCTGGAACCGTGGACCATCCTTGGATTATTCGCTATAATATTTCGTTGAAACGTTATGGATCCAATCGAGGAGCAAGTTGGAGCGGAAAGCGACAGTTTGGATTTCGCTAATGCTGCCTTAGCAACCGGTGTAACAGGGCGAAGGCAGCGCACAGAAAAGGGAAAAGCATTTATCGCTCATGTTCGATGGACGGATTGCCAGACTTTATTTAGAAGAATCCAACGTCAAATGAAGGAAATCGATAGTTTGGCGACTAATGAAGAGAATGTGGACGTCGTCGAGAGGAATTTAACTTCATTTCGTTTTTCCGTGGAAGAGCTCAAGTCGGGTTTCGCTGCTCTTTTAAACGATCTTGAGTCCGAGGAGGATTTGGACGTTGCGAACGAATGGTATATTAATCAGAGTGGAAAGATTAACGACTTTTTAGACAAAACTGTACTCGGGATTTCAACGGCGAAAGAGACAATCGAACATAGCTTGGAAACAAGATCTCAAGTTGGCTCGATATATTCCACATCGCATCGTTCAAAGGCATCATCTAGACATTCTAGCCGTTCGATTACCTCAAGCAGAGCGAAAGAGAAAGCTAAAGCCGCCGAGTTAATGGCCAGAGTTGCTATGTTGGATAAAAGGAAAGAGTTGGAGTTGAGAGTCGAGAAGTTACGCCTCGAAGAGCAGTTGGCAGTTGCTCGCGTGCGAGAGGGTGTGTTCGCTGAAATTGAAAGGGGTGTCGGCGATGCGGATTCGACTGGTCGTCAAGAATTGTCTCCGAAAGATTCTTCTGTACAGGCATCTACTTCATCTGGGCCGTTTCTTCCGACTTCCTCAAGCGCTTACACGTCTCCAACCGTTACGTCTAACACTATGACTAAAGTGAGCTTTACCGCTGATTTATATGACGCTCCTATGATACAAACTCCTCCTAAGCCAATGCAGCATCCAAGTCTGAATCCTTTTGCACCTGAGTTTCACGTCGCGGAAATGAAGCAAGATACACAGCCATTGGGACAACCGAAACAAGAACCTTTCGCGAGTGAACCTCGATACATGGCCTACACACATCAGAGTACTAAGCAGTTCTGTGAAGTCCTTCAACAACAGAACAGATTAACAGAATTACTAGCGGAGCAACATCAACAGAGTTTACTACCTTCTCTTACACTGACCAAGTTTAGTGGCGATCCTTTGGAGTACTTTACCTTTATAAGAAGTTTTGAATCGCAAGTAGAGGCTAAGGTCAGCGCGAATGATGTGCGCCTGCAATACTTAGAGCAGTATTTACACGGAGAACCCAAGGACCTAATCAAAGGATGTCTTCACCTTGATAGACACAGTGGGTACCTAGAGGCCAAAAGGCTCCTTAATGAAAAGTATGGGGACCCATACAAGATATCCAACGCCTATCTCAAGAAAATTAACGAGTGGCCCTGCATCCGACCAGGAGACGAGTTGGCATTAGACAGATTCTCCATCTTCCTAAGTCAGTGCCGGAGCGCGATGTCAACTCTAACCTACCTGTCTATTCTAAATCATCCTCACAATTTGCAAAGCATGGTAACCAAGCTTCCATTTACGCTTCAAGACCGATGGCGCCGAGAAGCAAATAGAAGGAGAGTGGCGGGTGGAGTGATCCCTCCTTTGCCGACTTCGTGAACTTCGTTAATGCAGAAGCGGGAATTGCGACCGACCCAGTCTTCTCTCGTGAAGCGCTCCGTCGTTTGGATGGTACCTCAGATCGATCTGATCGTTCCAGCAAAGGCAGAGGTAAAAGCTTTGGTAAGTCTAAAACGCCTGGGAACCATAATGCTACTTCACATCACGCCTCCAGTCACGCGACAGATGTGACCGCTGACCAACAGTCAGGCTCACGCACTCCCATTAACCTCTGTAAGTTGTGCAACAAGAACCATGATTTGGACGACTGTCAAGACTACTTGAATAAATCCTTGTCACAAAGGAAGGACTTCCTAAAGAAGAAATCACTCTGCTTTGCCTGCTACAGTCCTGGACATAGATCCAACGGTTGTGCTCAGCGAAGGACCTGTAAGAGCTGCTCACGTCGACATCCAACGGGTCTACATGATGATAGCCTCGCCCTCAATCAGGAGGCCTCCAAACAGGTTAGCTCTACTCCTCCGCAACCAAAGGAGAACGTTTTAAATGCTCACACGGAGGTGGAAGAAGCCCTCTGCAATGCTGTAGGCACCGGAGAATCAGTAACCGCCGTTCCTGTCGTTCCTGTTAGGCTGAAATCTGCTGAAAGTGAAGTCCTCACTTACGCCATGCTTGACACCTGCAGTACCGGTTCGTTCGTTATTGACGATATCGCGACCACCTTGGGGGTGAAGGGCGTGAATACACAGCTCATGGTGAAGACTGTCAATGGTACAAAGTTGCACGACTCTAAGGTCTTGAATGGATTAATCGTCACGGACTTAAAGGGCAAGAATCCCATACAGCTACCGAAGATATTCACTAAAGAGGACCTCTGCACACCCCCAAATGTGCCTACGCCTGAACTTGCCCATCGTTGGAAACATCTCAGAAACATCGCCAGCGAGCTTCCTACACAGTTACCGCATGTCAAGATTGGTCTTCTCATTGGCTCAGACTGCCCAAAAGCTCTCGAACCTAAAGACGTATTAGCTAGTGAAGATGGTGGTCCCTTCGCAATCAGGACGTTTGCTGGGTGGGCAATAGTGGGCCCTCTGTACATGTGCGACACAGAGCATTCAAATGTCAATTGCCATAGAGTTGCTGCTACGGAAGTTGGTTCAGGCAGACACCTCGACCACCACTTCATGGTAGAGAGCAGAGTTAAGGAGATCGTCACTCCACAAGCACTCAACAAGATGCTCGAACTGGACTTCAGTGAACGAACGGACGATAAGGAGCAAGAATATTCACGAGAAGACATGAAGTTTCTGAAGATAGTCAGTCAGGGAATTCGTCACGAGGAAGATCATCATTATGAAATTCCCCTTCCTTTCCGCGTTGACAGCCAATGGTTTCCTGATAATAGAGGACAAGTTCTTCAAAGAGCACTATGGTTAAGAAAGAAGCTTATTAAGAATGAGAAGTTTTACAAGGACTATGTTAACTTTATGAGCAGCATCATTGCCAAGGGATTTGCTCGGAAGGTACCGTCTCATCTTATTCCTGCAAAGACGGGCCAAGTCTGGTACATACCCCATCATGGCGTTTACCATGCCAAGAAGCCGAACAAGACAAGGGTGGTGTTCGACTGTAGCGCTAGATTTGGAGGAACATCGCTCAACGACAAGTTGCTACAAGGGCCTGACCTGACAAATCGACTTGTTGGTGTCCTTACAAGATTTCGCGAAGAGCCTATCGCGTTTACGGGTGACATTGATGCAATGTTCCATCAAGTCCACATACCAGAAGGCCAGCGAGACTTCCTTCGCTTCCTTTGGTGGCCTGATGGAGACCTAACACAAGACCTTGAAGAATATCAAATGAAAGTCCACTTGTTCGGCGCAGTGTCGTCACCAAGTTGCTCAAATTTCGCGCTGAACAAAAGCCGCAGATGACGCGAAAAGATTGTTGGAACAGAGGCCGCAGATGTTCTGCGAAAGAACTTTTACGTTGACGACTGTCTGCGCTCCGAAGGAAAAGAAGATACCGCTATCGAAAGGATACGTGATGTTCGCTATGCTTGCGCCCATGGAGGGTTTAATTTGGCCAAGTTCGTTAGCAGCAGCAAAAACGTTCTCGAAAGTATCCCGGAAGAAGTGCGCGCCCCAGAAGTTAGATCGTTAGAATTAGGAAGTGATTACTATCCAGTGGAGAGAGCTTTTGGTGTCCAGTGGGCAATCGAATCGGACATGTTCGGTTTCAGAATTGTCATCAAAGACCAGCCACTAACAAGGAGGGGAATACTATCAACCATATCTTCCGTCTACGACCCCCTGGGTATAGCTGCGCCCTTCCTGTTAGTCGGGAAGAAGATATTACAGGATCTGTGCCGAACGAAGCTAGGATGGGACGACGAGATTAGCGAAGAGTTCCGCGTACGTTGGGAAAGGTGGAGAGGCCAGTTGCCTGCACTTGAGCGTTTCTCTATGGAACGATGTCTGAAGCCGAATAACTTTGGCGTCGTCGTGTCGAGACAGATCCACAGTTTCTCTGACGCAAGTTCGACTGGTTATGGTCAAGTATCCTACCTTAGAATGGAAAACGAGAGAGGTGACGTCCATTGCGCATTTCTTATAGGGAAGGCTCGAGTTGCTCCCGTGAAGACCATGACTATCCCTCGTTTAGAGTTAACCGCAGCCACTGTATCGGTTCGTGTGGTAGAGATGATCGCCAGAGAGCTAGACGAACCTGTTAATAGCAGGCACTTCTGGACCGACAGCACAACCGTGTTAAAGTACATAAGTAACGAAAAGAAGCGTTTTCAGGTCTTTGTCGCCAACCGTGTTCAGACGATACGAGACGCGACAAACCCCTATCAGTGGAGGTACGTTGAGTCCAAAAGGAATCCTGCAGATGACGCTTCCCGTGGTATTGACGGTCAAGAATTATCCCCGCAGTGTTGTTGGATTACAGGTCCGAACTTCCTACGCCTACCTGAGAGTGAGTGGCCTCAACTCCCTGGTGACCTAGACGATATCCCTGTAGACGACCCTGAAGTTAAAAGAATCTTGGTACACAGCACGGACGTCGATGAGAGCGAAGATTTTCTGACGAGGCTTAACCGATTTTCCGAATGGCACCGACTGAAGAAATCTATTGCTTGGATACTCCGTCTCAAGCCCAAGCAAGGTATTACTGACGATGGTAAAAGGAGAGATGGAAACGCCACAAAGGTTGAAGCCAAGCCTCTGAGGGTAGAAGAGTTAGATAGAGCTGAGAAGACCATTCTTAAACTTGTACAGAGCAGAGCGTTTCCCAAGGAAATAGAAGCATTACAGAAGATTCAAAGAGCATATTCCAAAGACGATCGCCAATTCGCGAAAGCGAAGAAGTCTGAAATTAGGAAGTCAAGTACCCTGTTCCGCCTCGATCCCTTTCTTGACAAGGATGGACTCATCCGCGTTGGTGGTAGACTGGGTAATTCACAGGAGTTCGAGGAAAACTTTAAGCATCCGGTTATCCTCCCTAAGAAGAGTTTCATCGTCGAGCTTATCATTCGTGACGCTCATAAGAAAGTCGCTCATGCTGGCAGAGGCATAACGTTGAACGAGCTTAGAAGCCGATATTGGATAGTTAGCGCGAATTCTGCTGTGAGACATCTCATCTCCAAGTGTGTTGTGTGTCGTTGTCTTCGAGGAACAACCGGTGAACAGAAGATGGCTGATCTGCCGGAGGAGAGGATAACATCTGCCCCTCCCTTCACCTATTGTGGTGTCGATCTGTTTGGTCCCTTTCAAATAAAGCAAGGCAGGAAAGAAGTCAAACGTTATGGGGTACTATTTACTTGCTTAGCCAGTAGAGGAGTACACATCGAAACAGCAGACTCGCTAGAAACAGATTCCTTCATGAACGCATTACGAAGATTCATAGCAAGTGGAGGGCCAGTACGCGAGATCAGATCAGACCAGGGAACAAACATTGTGGGAGCTCAGACAGAGCTTAAGAAAGCCCTAGAGGAGATGGACCATGATGACATCCAAAGACGCCTCAGCAAAGACTTCAATTCTGATTGGGTTATCAAATGGAAAAGGAATCCCCCAGCTGCGTCTCATATGGGTGGCGTCTGGGAACGTCAGATACGATCTGTTCGATCCATCTTGTCTGCGCTGATGCGAGAATATGGTCACGTCCTTGATGATGAGTCTCTTAGAACCTTGATGGCTGAGGTAGAATGCATCATCAACAGCCGTCCGCTTACCTTCCCGTCAAGTGATATCGGAGATTTGGACCCTTTAACGCCGAGTCACCTATTGACGATGAAATCAAAGATCGTTATGCCGCCCCCTGGTAACTTCCAGAAGGCCGACGTTTATCTCCGTCGAAGATGGAAACGGGTTCAATGTTTGTCCAACGTCTTTTGGTCGAGATGGAGAAAGGAGTACGTCCAGACCCTACAAGAGAGAGTGAAATGGAACAACCCGAGGAGAAACCTTCAAAGAGGGGACCTTGTATTGATCGCCGATGATAGAGTGCAAAGAAATCAATGGAATATGGCTCGAGTTGTCGACTCACGCCCAGATTCAAAGGGACAGGTCCGATCGGTGAAGGTTGCAACGGCAACGACAACGTTGGAGAGGCCAATTCAGAAGCTCGTGCTAATACTTGAGAATGAAGAAAACTGAGGACCAGGGGTATATCCCAGCCAGAGGAGCCATGGAGATTTAGAGATGTTCAATGAACTTTAATGCTTAATTAAGAATTAAGGATATAAGAGTTTTTCCTAACTCTTAGGGGAGCCAGATGTTACGGCCGCATTCCACGTCAATATGTTTAGCGTTTAGTTCTTTGTATAGTTGCACATTCCTTTCACACTCTTTTCAGTTATCGCTATTCATATTCTGTTAGATTTCTCTGCATAAGTTTCTTTGTTCTTAGGTCATTTTGTAAGTTTCATCGTTTATTCTAATTCATTTCGCTTTAGCGTTCACGGCAACATCATTGCAGTTTTTTTCGTCCAGTCTTGTTAGCCATCGTACCCTTTTTCCGTTCAACTTTCTAGTCACACAACGTTTGTAAGTATTTTCGCTTAGTTTCTTTCCGTTTCCTGTATTTTCGTCGTTTCATAGCTGTAATTTGTATTCCTTAGTAATTTGTATTTTTTGTTTCGCTTTTAGCAACCGTAATCGTATTTCGTTATAACTGTAATAAAGACGAGCTGGAACCGTGGACCATCCTTGGATTATTCGCTATAATACCCACCTCCTTGCAATTTTACTTACATCTCTAAGAAAGATATGAACGTCAATAATTCTCTCTGTGTCCTTGGTATTATTTATGCTGGTTGCTTGAATGGAGTTATCAATAAACTCACAGAATGCTTGGTAGCTAGCTGTAAATAAAACAAAATGTCAAGAATTTGCCTTTTATTACAAAGTGACATTATTTAAGGATACACCAAGCAACTAAAATGCAGTTGTCACTTCAGACATGAACTCCTAGTTGTCCAAGACAGGGCTGTCACTAAGATTTCAATTTGCCAGGTTTATCCAACACTGATAGGCACCTGCCATGCAGGCTAGACCTAGTTACATGTAGTTGGTATTTGAATCTACCAGACTAGCACTCTAACAGCAGAGCCAACCAGACAATGGTTGAGTCATTACAAACTTGTTCTTACCACTAAAATGATAATTGCCACTTTGCGTGAGTGCATTTGGATGCACGTCATATCGCATCAGTTCTGAATGTGGTTTATCCAGCTTATAAGATTCTTCACTTGAACCACGGACCTTCAGTATTAGAAAGAAAGGAAAGAAAAGAAGCAGTCGGTCTTTCAGTGGGTAAACATAACTTGCAACAGTCCATAAATTGAAGGGGTTAAATAGCTTGAAACTTTCTTTCCTAGACCCCATTATGTCACATGTGTTTGTCATTCTAACTTTTAAAGCTGTGAACAAAACCTTACTGCATTGCTACTCAAAACAAATGAATCCTCTTTAACAGAACTTTAATTTGCTTACAATTTCCTTCAATTGTATACACCCAGCCACAATCTTAGATCCTCTAATAGAAATTTATTAGTTAAACCCTATTTAATCTCAATTCGTATGGTAAACGAGCTTTTTCTGTTGCTGCTCCGGAACTTTGGAATAACTTACCTGAGGATGTTAAATCAGCAAACTCAATTGATGATTTGAAACGCAAACTTAAAACATTTCTTTTTATGCGAGCTTATGAATCGTGATGTTTTTATTTGTTATCTGATTTTTTATCTATTGTATGCATTTATCTATTTTGTAGTTAGCCTCTATGTTTTAATGTCAATTTCTCGTGATTATTTTTACTTTCTAGTTTTATCTAATTTTAGTAAACAGCGCCTTTGAATCTTGTAGAAAAGGCGCTATATAAACGGATTATTATTATTGTTATTATTATTACAACACTGTATTAACAGTTATTCTTCATTTCTTTGTCAATTTCCTCTTAGAGTAAGTACATTTTTAGAGGCAGAACTTTCACTGACTGAGTAAATTCTGTTGTTTTTGGAAAGGTACCGATACATGTAAAAGGATGTGTGACTGCATAATATTTTTTGCCATACATACCAGACACCATGTTTCAAGTCTACTGTTTTTAACTGTATAGAAATTTGAGGAATCCAGCTCATTGAAATCACCATCGCTGATAGTAAAGTTCTTTAAAATGAAAAAATAAATAAAATAAAAATAACAAAATCAGTTCTGTGAAGTAAAAATTGAAAAAAACTCAAGAAAAAATTATTAGCGAAGAATAAGAAAGGACGTTAGCTAACTCCTAACAAGTCTAGGATATAGGGCAGAAGTTGACTTATGGGGGTGACAAAGTTATCGGTGACCGAGTAGTTCAGAAAGAATCCCAACTGGCCAGAAGCAAAGCACCCACAGGCCATTTACAAGCATGACTGAAGAGCTGAGCTTAGGGCTACCAAGACCCAGGGGGTACTCACTTATCATGACCTTGAGTCTTAAACTGGGTATATAACTTCACTATTAAGTTATGTTAGTTAACAATTTGTATGCAAAAATCAGGATCATAAAATAAGGTAGGTTGCTTGTCTTGAACAGGGTAGCAAAATGAATAATATTTTTCTTAACCCTCTAAGTCCCAAGAGTGATCAACATCAATTTTCTCCTAACTGCATCAATACACAATCAAGAGAAGATGTTACGAGAACTGGTTAAATGATCAGCAAAGGGGAAATGGTTTGATTATCATGAAATTCTCTCAACTAATTCTTTAAAGAAATTTATGGAAATCAGTTTGGAGAATTTGTATGTGGATATTGGGGCTTAATGGATTAAACAGGGTCAGGGTTGAAGGCCTTGGCAGCACGCCACTATCCAAACTTCCTTTAAGCTAACCACCAAAACCACCCTTCCCCCACCCCCCGCCTGCCCTTTTCCACACAAGAACAACCTCAACTAGTGATCAGGGTGGGATTTATGTACATGTACCTGGGAGAACTCAGTTTAAACCCAGCCCTATAAACCACTCCGCCATGCTGGGTATAGCTTTTCAAGATCCCAGGAAGAAACATTTACTAACCTCTGGCAAATGGGGAAACAAAGACTTGACTTGTGTTCTAAATTCATCAAAAGTGCAGTCTCTTTCAATCTTCAAGGTCTTGTCAGCATTACCGCAAGAAAGCAAGACATTTAGTTCAGCCATAAAGCCACTGGCCTGTGATTGGCACTGCCAATTCCTGAATAAGCAAAAACAGGAAGACAAATACGAGCTGAGACAAAAAGGAAATTAATCCAAAGACAAAATAGCCAAATTTCTGACTAAAACTGAACAGAAGAAATGAAAGAAAAAATTATATATAGTTTTGAGAGAACTGTTTTTATCCTGAAACCATACCAACAAATGTTTCAATGTTTTGAAGACAGTCTATGAGGAGGTGAGGTTGCTTAAGAACTTAGAAATATATTTTGAAAGAATAATAAAACAATATCATTGAATTTGGCTTTCATATGATGTGATCTTCTCTATCTGCAGGGTGTGAAGGCCTCGGCATCATCCTTAGCTTGAGAGAAAGCTCCCTGGGTGACTCCTTGGGTGGGGCACAAAAAGGAGAGAGAGCGTGCAGTCGCATCTCAGAAGTTTGAATTCCACTTCCAGTACCCCCTGTAGCTCCCCATTGACTGACCTGTCAGATTTTGGGCAATCAGCATGGTGCAGAAATAAGCACTGAATGTAAACAAACATTAAAAAGCATGTGAAAGATAAATTTTGCTCGAACAAATAAAGCCCTGAAAGTACACCTGCAGTGCTGGGAACAACAGAAAATCGTTAAGTTCTCGGTGCCATAGTCAGGTCAATGACAAAAATGAGGATGCATTTCTTAATACTGAAGACCTTATTACAGAGGAACACTTTACTTAAGTGAAAGTTGTGGTGTTGTGGCTGAGTGACGAAACAAATTTGAGGGTGCCAAATCAAGAAGGAGAACAATGAAAAAGTGGCAAACCACTGCTAATGCCTGCTAAATCACTCAACATTGAGATAAGATATTTTGCAAGCTTTGAGGCTACCTCGATCTCAGAGTATCATTCCGACAAAGAATTGTTATGAAGTTCTAGAAGTCCAGAATAGTTTATGGATTTGTCTCTCTCCTTTTTATAAAATACACCACAAATTGACCAGAAATACACAGAACTGACTAACTCATCTGTTGCATAAGATGATAAAATAACGAATTTTTTTCCTTTGCTAAATGTAAACTCTACCAAGCCATTTTTTGTTTGCTTTAAAGAAGCTACATGTATAGCATCAAGCAAATAACCCACCTTTACTATTATTTAAAAAGTGTGAAATGTATGAAAAAGTCTTTTCATAATTTAGAGCAATAATATATTATGTAAATGGTTTTCAAAGGTTTCATGCTATTGAAGATGTGTGGCCTGTCACCCCTCAGTTTCTCACAGTAATGATGTCATTACCAAATTTCATCTCCGCCGATAAGCATTTTGCATCGACCTTTTCAATTCAGAAATTCAAATTCCTGAGACCTGACTGCAAGTTATCTCTTATTTTTTCTACCCCAACCCATGCATGCAGCTTAAGGTTTGATAAGATACAACAGGTCTAAGTTTGATAAAACTGTTTAAAGGTAACTGAAGCAGGTCATCGACAACATAATCCCCAGGAGAGGGGAAAGAGGTCGTAGAGAACACCTGACAAGGGAAATGACAAGACATCTTAATTTCACACGTAAAGTTAAGACCAATGAACGTCGCGGGCAAACACATTTCCTGTGAGTAAACTCAGGTAACTAGTAAATAAAAAAGATATTACGACTCCTCATCATATCACAACTACTTAGCTATTCATAAAGAACAGATGATGGCTGACTTATTAAGTTTAAATTATTCACACTTCTATCATAAAGCTAGTAGCAAAAGTTCACTTTGTTCGATCAGCTAATAATTAATTGCGCACAGCGACCACATCAAAGATTTTTCACAAACCTGAAGATTTTCCAGCTCAGACATTAAAAATTAATATTTGAAGGACCTAAGCAACCGCCGCAGATCAGCAATAAATAAACAGTAAGCTTAAATCAGCTGTTTCGAGACGGGAAACGAAACCGAAATGTTTTGAAAGGCGAAGATAAACAACGCGCTCGATCTCTGCAAGTGAAACAAAAAACTTTTTCTCGAGGCTTTTGCAGAAAACAAACGAAGGTAAATACTTACTTTGCAAAGGTGCAAGAGGCTGAACTCGCCTGAAGAGAAGTCGAAACTATGGCACCAATCGTGTCAACATGTGATAGGTCTTTGCAGCGTCCAGAGTTTGCAGCAGGCTAAACGCTGTCAAACCCTGCCGGGGAACCGAGCCTCTTTTTCCTGTCTTTTGTTTACATTTCCGGCTCTTTGGTCATACCGGCTGTGGACGCTGATAAAATAATGAATAGATTTTATGAACTGGAAAAAGCAAGTTATTTTGTCTTTTATACCAAAATTGAAACAGAGTAGGTGATCTGTTACGCAAACATCAATTTATTTCTCACTGAGCCTACACAACCAAGACAAACTCGACAGACCAGTCACCAGAAGTGGCTCAGAGTTGTCATAAGTTTCATCGCAGAACTCAGAGCGTCCCGCGCCACATTAGGTGACGAAGCACTTTTTCAAAGTCTAGAAGTGTCGTGTTTTAAGGCACGATTGGAAACTCTCCCCTACGCGCTTTATGAATAAAATATGGTTATTTCTGCTTTCAAATGGATTTGCAAGCTGCATTTTTTTTCGTGCTGAAAAGCGCATAGTATCAAAGTGTACTCTCCATCTAAGAGTGTCCCTAAGACCACCTCTCGTTAAAGCGATCACTTCCTTTAGGCCACCAACATCCAAAACATCATATTCGAACCTGTCGTAAGCGGCCGCGACCACCTTTTTAGATGATGGTGTTATAGCGGAGCTAGCCTGCGAACGGCAGACGTTTCTCCTCGCTTGTCGCCGCTGAGGGACGTTTCGCGAGGAGAATACGTCCCTCCGTTCGCAGGCTATAGCGGAGCTAGCGCGCGCGCGAAGCGGAGCACCATGGGTAAGAAATTGATAGCCAAGTAACCGTGCGCTTTTCGGCCCGTCCGCCCGTCCGTCCGCGCCACAGGATAGCCAATGTGAAATGACCTTTTTTACTTTATGTGGAGCCAGTAACCTGTGTTTAACTTGAAATTAGACCTCCATGATATGGTCATCTTGGCCATCCGGACTCTAGAGAGAAAAAACGACAACAATGAGTGTCTTTTTTTTCCGTTGACTAAATTTTTATGTCTACCGGCTGACGTGGATAAAGAAGTAGAGCGAGAAATAAAAACAGCAAAGGAAATAGCCTGCAGTGCAGGCGTTTTCTTTTAGCGCGCAATTTGCTCGCGAAAGCGCGATGTTGAAACTTCCCGAAGAGAGGAGGAGATCCGTAAGGGTTACTACTTCTACTCTCCCCAATCTTCCACTGTCATAAAATCAAAGATGGCGGCTACAACAATATTACGAACACGAACAAGGTTTCGCCCACCCAAAATACGCCTGCACTGCAGGTTACAAAGGAGACGGATTAGAATTTCATTAGAAATCGCAACATTAAAATTTTAAAGCATGCAGTGGTGAGAAAATGAGACATGGTAGCGGCCAGTAAGGTGAAAATGAGCGTCAGTGAAAAAGAAAAGAGAACAGGAACACAAGCAAAAAACGTTTTTGTGAAAACAAACGACATTTTCTCACCTCTGCTGAAAACATTCTGTCAGTTTGGTGCCACTATCTACAGAGGGATAAGATTTAGCAGGGCTAATAGGAAAGCTCTATTTTTCTACTATACAGTCGACTCCCGATAACTCGAACCTTCAAGGGAAATCGAAAAAAGTTCGAGTTATTAGGAGTTCGAGTTATCGGGAGCTCGAAGAAAATAGCCGGGAGTAAGGGAAAAAACAGTTTGTACTGCACAGTGAACATTTTAATCACATTTAATTGTAGAAATGTTAAGTGAAAATTGAAAGATACTTCTAGATTATAAATCAGAGCGTAACTCAACAGAACATTGCCTAGAGAGCATGCGTTTTACTGTTTTGAGAAGTAAAGCTGTTTCATGTTAGATTTGTGACAAACCGAATAGGCCTCCACTAGTAAACTATATGCGTACAACACGTCAATGGGAAATTCAAAATGCCATGAACGTTTCGGACGCTAGTACACTGTTCTTTTCCCGACTTTTTAAAGGCTCAAAACATGGTCTGAGTTATCGAGGGTAAAATTATATAGAATTGATCTGAGGGGAAACAAAAATCATGTAATGCTAAATGCGAAGGCAGCGAGATCGGCCAAAAAAAAACAAACAAACAAACAAACAAGAAAAAACAATAGTTCTACTTAGAATAAAAACAACTTTCCACGTGCACTGTACACTTTTTTGTACATTTCTTTGCCCAGTGTTGTTGCACGACTACAACGTGGAACTTTTTAGTTACACGTCCATATAATCTCTCATTTTAATTTGATCACGTTTGCATGATAGTTGGGTTACCCGCCCCATGTTACCTCACCTATCTGGGGTCCCCCACCTCCATGTAAACAGGCCCTGAACCTACTGCGTTTTTGCCGTCCTCGTTGGACGCCGTCGTCGTTGCCTAAGCTCCCTATAGCTATTGTTGATGACATCTCCATTATTAGATGTTCTCGGCGTCATTCAATTTTAAATCAGTCGCTTAACCTTTTCAATCAAATGGCTGCGAAGGTCGCTAGGTTCGTTTTCATAAATCTGGATAGATCAAGTCTTGGCTCATTCAGTCTCTCTTGGAAAAAATATTTCCCAACAAATTCGCGTAGTATCTTCGAGAATAAGCCTGCAGACAAAGTTTCAAATCTCCTGCTTAGCTTCGAACTTCGTCAAACCTCTATGTGAGTGGCCCTCTATTGGGCAGCATAGGGAGCTTTAGCATCAACGACCGCGACGGCAGCGAGAGCGTCACTCTAAAAATGAATTCTTGTATTTTCAAACTTTGTCGCGTATATTGTTTCCCCGCTAGCAGAGGTCTCTCCTTCCTCATTTTTGCCTCGTCGAGAGAGACCTCTGCTAGCAGGGAAGTTTATTGTCAAATGAACACGAATTTCCCTGGAGTTGATTTCTTGGGGACCGCACTCAAGTTTAGAAAGGGAAAGAACAATTCGTCGTCGCATGTTTGTTTACGTCCTCCACCAAACGTGCTAATCTCGTACCCAGATCTCACTCTGTGTTACACTGGCCGTGGGAGATCTGGGTACGAGATTACAAACGTGCAATAAGGCATTTTCACGTTGTAGTGGTGCACGTGCAAAGTTGTTGTTTTGCTTCATAAACCTATTCCTTTTTTTGATGACGTTCTCGCTGCCGTCGCTGTCATCGTTGCCGAAAGCTGTCTAGTCACCCTCACCCTGCGGGGCGCCCATCCCTTTCTTAGACAAAGCGGTCATTTCTCAAGTTCCTCGAAAGTTGCCTTCAATATTTACCGTAAATTTATATTTTATACATTTTTAAAACCTGTATTGAGTGGTAATCTCTACTTCATTTTTTTTTTTTACCTTCTCTATATCTAAGACAAAACGGAACTGATTTTTCAAACTTTGAAAACTGAAAAAGGCCTGATTGTTTTTTCAAACTTAAAAATGTTTATTTCAATTTCGGCCGATAATCGTTGCCAATTCATGAGATTTTTCTTCAATGGTCATAAATATCTTCTTCGGTGAGGACCAACTAACTACATCGGATGTTAAGAATCAAAGTGTTTCAGTAATAGTACTGAGCTTTTACCCTCTACGTTGGAGTGATTAGTGAGTGAAGAGTGATAAACTAGTATTTAGTAAGATCATCAAATTTAGAAAGGTGTTTAGCATCAATTAGAAAATGACCAAAAAAAAACGGAAAAAAAAAGACGAAACTGAATTTTTCCTTTGGACACCTTGAATCTGGTAGCTGAACTGCTTTTCATTTCGATAACAAAAGAAAAGCGATTTTTAAACCCGGAGCTTTCAAAACTTGTCGTTAAAGGAAGTTACGTGACGCTGTAATATTGTCAAGAGCGGTCAGGTAATCAATACTCCTTATTGACTACAATATTTATAGATGAATTAATATGAACACTGATGATTATGTACACTGGATTAGCATGTGGCAAAATCCCTTGGGGACCTTGGGTGAAATAAATGCTAATCATGAAGTTGTTTATCAAGCGATAAACAACAACACTCCTAACGCCGATTTATAAAGAAAAAATAACTGGTTTTATCCTTCAAGCACCGGAAAGAGTAACAGGTATGAATTCTAAATGAATATGACGTGGATATTCGACAGCGTTGCTGCTGAGATGAGCGGATATTCGTACGCGCCCCAGGACCGTTTCAGTTTGTTAACTAGTGACGCGCATACACACATGTCCACACTTTCACAATTATCTGTTAACAATTGTTAATAGTAGGACGATTAAACATTCACAGAGACACTACGTAGTGGTCAGCCGTTTGTTTTTTTCTGCTTCATCGACGCAACCTTTAACACTGTCACGAGGCTCTCCTTCAGCTGTGATACTATTCAACACTTTATAAATCGAGGTTCTTTGCTACCGCTGGATTTTATTGGTTGTTTTCGCAAATTTTTTTTTACTTAAGATGTCTACTATTCCTGACAGGTCAGGGAATAAAAACAGATTTCACTGGAAAGCAGAGGAGGCGGAGTTGAGTGAAGGAGACGAAGACTCAGACGTCTTCGATTCTATCAACATGGATGTTACGAGTGAACGTGGCGAAAGGTATGAGCTAAAAGAGGTTAAAATACAGCAACCAAACGGTGCGAAGAACAACCAGAGAAACAGGGAAATTTTAAAGAAGAAAAGGAGCAGAATGAAGCGAGTTTTTTCAACTAAAAATGCGAAGAAACGTCGACTCGTTGGAAAGCACGGTGGGCTAAAAGTGGTGGCTTCCCAAGTTCCACAAAAACACGGCATGTATCTTTCGGATTTGTTTACGACAATGATTGACTCTAAATGGCGGTGGATTTGCCTAGTTTACACTTCAATGTACTGTGGTAGCTGGATTATATTTGGTTTGTTATGGTGGCTTATAGCATATTTACGGGGCGCCAACTTCTGCGTCGACAACGTTGACTCGTTTGCAAGCGCGTTTTTGTTCTCACTCGAAACTCAAACAACTATTGGCTACGGGGGTCGGCAAATTACTCCTGAATGCCCTGAAGCCATTGTCCTTTTGAATCTGCAGTCTCTAACTGGGTTTATCATAGGTGCATTCATACTGGGTCTAATTTTTGCCAAACTTTCACGTCCGAATAATCGTGCGGAAACTATTTTGTTCTCCCGAAACGCAGTTATTGCAGTGCGTGACGGCAAAATGTGCCTCATGTTTCGAGTCGGCGACGTCCGAAAAAGCCAGATTTTGGAAGCGCACATTCGGGTACATCTCTTTCGCCTAAGAAGAACTAGGGAAGGAGTTGAACTGCCATTTTATCAACAGAATTTGCCTGTTGGAATCGATTGGTTATGTGAAGAAAACCAAATAGACAGTATACTATTCCTCATTCTACCGCTGACTATTGTTCACGTTATCGATGAGAACAGCCCCTTCTACGAAATGCAGCCTAAAGATTTGCGTAATTGCGACTTTGAAATTGTCGTAGTTCTTGAGGGCACTGTAGAAGCGACAAGCATGGTGGTTCAAGCAAGGACCTCTTATATTGCTGAAGAAATTATTTGGGGCCATGAATTTACTAACATAACGGATCAGACCAAGTGGCGATCTGGCAAGTACAGGGTTGACTTTTCGACGTTTGACGATATCGGCCCTGTTGCCACCCCTCGAGTGTCAGCTAAGGATTACTATGAAGGAAAAATGTTAACATCAAAGTCATCCTCAGTGCTCACCATGGAAACCCAAGAATATGCTGACGATGACTCTGACAGTCCTGTGAACATTGAGGATAAAACGCTAAAAGTAAACACCCACAAAGTAGTTCCAGGGGTAGAAGAGAAAGAAGGTGATATTGTTGCTTACCTTTAAGTTTATCTTAAAATCCTTAAAATTAGTTCCCAATCAATATCCCGAAACTGAGTAATCTTACATTGTGAAATTTGGGTTGTTGCACTTATTCAAAGTTATTCAAACTTGATGCGTTCAAGTTTGCGTCAGATGCAAACTCGGAAAAAAGAAATTCGAACCGCAGATGGGACCTGCCTTCATACTGAAGGTTTTGCAGAATTCTATCGCAATTCCTCGTACAGTGGAACCTCGATATAACGAAGGGCCAAGGGACTGGCAAAATTTGTTCGCTATAACGAGGTTTCGTTATATTGAGTTTGTTTTCATATATTTTACTTTTTCCTGACTTCGTTATTTAGAGTTTCGTTATGTGGAGGTTACACTTTACCCCGGATTTACATGATCAACGTATCATCTACGATACTCTTCTTCTCTTTCTCTCTCTCAGAGTTAGAGGACTCGAGCTCTTTTAAAATCATGATGCAATCGATTCCTAATTGAATCAGTATTAGGTTGATATGCCTTCATATTTTCAGCATAGAGGGAATAGTATTTTCTACAAATTTATTATGAAAGCGTGACAAGTATTTTTTTTAAATTTGCATATATAATTAACCAAGAGGTGAAGTGGCGCGAGACATTGTGTTGTGATACTAGATTTTGTAGAAAACAACGAAAACAAAGTTTTGAACCTGTAACGCTGCGCGTCGGAACCAGATTTAAATTAAATCTGCGTTTGCATACCTCATCATAATTTTTGTTTTTAGAAGGGTAATTATCACGATCAATGTGTGGTCCACACTCCTAACAATTTTCGCGGTTGATTTTATTGAGTGACTCGTCTTGTTTCGATTCAGTTCAGTATCGTTTTTATTCGCTGTCGAGGAAGAGCAGTGAAACAGGTATCGCCAGGTCGGAAATAACAACTAGAAGAAATAAGAAGCTATGCCACCCGATATTTCAATTTTGTAATCTTGCTTTATAAAAAGATTTATGTCGTATTTCGGATATGACCTTCATAAACTAATCTGTGAAAAGGTGGCTCGCGGCATTCCAGATGTTGAAGAGATTGAAACGCAAAGTAATAGTTTCAATGCGTATCGATAACTACTTTCGCTGATAGGTAACATGATACTATGTTTCAAACTTATTTTATATCGATAAAAACTAAAACTAAAACATTGCAGACTAAGGGGGTACGTCACGCGAGCAGGCTCTCCATTTGGGGGATATGTATGTCATAAAAAGTCACTCGCGTTTTCGTGCAGCTCGATTCCCTAAGTGCCACTCGAAATGGAGAGCTTGCTCACAGGCTACGCTATCTCGGAAACTTTTAGCACTCACCAAAAGATCACACGCCCCCCGTGAAATCCTGCTTGCAGGGTAATGTAGGTTATACAGCCTGCGTAGCTTCTCTCGCCCCACCCATTTTTTTAAGGGAAAAGCCCTGGGGACGAGGTTGGCGGTTTAATTGTCGAGTAGGCAAATGAGGGCGAAAAACAACAAGAAACAGCGCTTTATAACTCATACTGATGTTTGTCCTCTGCGTTTTCGAAACCTTTTTTTTTTCTCGCCAAACATACCGCACCTTCTACGCCGGCTATTTAACAATTATTCCGCGAACCCGAATGGGCTCTGAGTCAATAGCTCATGAGGCCGAAGGCCGAATGGGCTATTGACTCAGAGGCCATGAGGGCGAGAGGAATAATTGTTTTAGTAAAGTCCAACTAGTTGGTCAAAAATATCGACACAAAACAACTTAAAGCAAGACTTTAATCCTTATTTTCCGCCAAAAATCTGGCGCTTTTCGCCACTAGTGGGCTATAACATATAGCATAGTAGTAGCTCAACCAATCAGAACGCAGCATTGATAATAGACCACTAGTTGGATTTTACTAAAGGTTGTTTGACGATGATTTGGTCGGTAAACGGTGTTTCCTTCATTAGTCAGTTTTAGTTGAACCTTGCAGTAAGTGAAAATAGGCAAAGTCGTTGAAAGTGCCGTGATTTAGGCCCATTCGATTTAATTATCCGGCCTGTTTTACGTCAGTAGTTCTTGTTGTTTGCTTTACTAACTTGGTGCAATGATCATTGCTTGCCGACGTTTAAGCCTTGAGCAATTTGCAGCTAATCCCTGTAAGGCAAGTAAACTTGCCTTTCGCATTGGGCAAAGTGTCATCCTCGGAGACCCAGGGGCTGTCAGTCGGGTCGAGAGAAAAGGCGCGACGAAACTTTTCAAGCGCGGGCGGAAGAGCCCCTGCTTACCGACTCTCACCAGATCAGTTCGAAACGTTCAAGCGAATGCTGCCTCCTTGTTGGGGGGAATAATTGCTTTGTATTATTGTGTCCAATCGTCGAACAGCATCTCCTGAGTTCTTTTCGTTCGATAGCAGACGACGACTATTAGGGACTTAAAGATCCGAGGACGCGACGGTAGCGAAAACGTCGCCTAAAAATAAGTTTGCCTTCTTTCAGTCTTTCGCGATTTTTTTCTACCCACTTACTTCGTCAAATGTAGGCGAACTCTCCAGGAGTTGAATTCCTAAGAACCATGTCCAAGTACAGAAAGATAAATAAAATTTCGTTGTCTCTTTTTCACGTCCCGTGATAAAACGTTAATTTAGGCATTTTCACGAGTTAGTCGTACAAAAATTGCTGAGAAATGTGCTTGACGGTTTGAAAATGATCCGATGAGAGTCGGCACCCAGGACCCTCAGGCACATGCTTGAAAACCTTTGTCGCGCCTTTTCTCCGGACCCGACTGACTGCCCCTGGGTCCCCGGGGATGGCAAAGTGTCTGAAATGTTTCAAAACTTGGGGACCGATTACATGACGAATTTCAGCGCGGTTTGCCGAGCTGAGGTTTCAGCCACCAGTTTGCTACCAGTTTCTCAAGAGCTTGGAAAATGAAATGTAGTGCTATATTTGTCACAGAAGAGAATATAAAGGACAAAGAAATATATTTTTCTGTACTTAAGAAAGGTAATTGTCGACATTCATTTCGAACATTGATTGTAGATTAATGTTGGAAATCATCATTGGCTTTCATTTTTGTCTTTTTGATGATTCTTGAAAGTCAAAACGAAATAATGAGGTCCTGGAGAAACTGAAATAGTTTCCGCCTGCCAATTTCAGTTTCTTGAAGAAGCGGAAATCTTTCGCGATCGTTCACTGCTCGTTCCTCGATCTCCAGCTTCTTCTCCGTCCTCCACCACCCGCACGTGGTTTTATTTTTTCTTTCTCCCATAGGCTGATTCCCAGTTTTGCACAGACTAGTTGTAGCCTATGAGCATAAAATTAAATTCAAAGATTATGACTTCTATTGAGCGGCCAACCTGCATTAGGCGGCCACTTACCAGTACCACTAGTAAGGGTGACTTTCACCTGTACGTGAATCAACGTTGAAGGTGGTTGTGGGGGTGGGGGGTTGAGGAAATAATGTAGCAAGTATCTCAACTAATGTGATGAATATTGTAGTCTTCCTACAACATATTCATAACCAGAAGGTATTTAAGAGGAAATTTCGATCAAGGAATCGTTTTTGGGGATAATTTTTTTACAGCGCAAAAGTTATTTGTACGACATGTTTTTGATCCGCGCAAAAATAAATTGGATACGAAGAAGTAAATGAAAAAAAAGAACGGACATGCCTGTATAGCAAAGTAATTTGTTAATACTTTTGCTTGAGAGCCGTTTCAAGCTACTCTTTGCTAAGTAATGCGAGTGCGCGAGTGATATAGTTTTGTACGGTGGATTATAAAAATAAGACAAATTACATTGTTAAAAAAACATATAATTTGAAGTGTAAAATTAAAGAACTATCTCTGGTGAAATAAATTGTATTTTTGGAGATGAGTGCAAACTTTATTCAGTAAGGCTATGTTCAGACTATGTCGGGTTTTCTTACATGTCGACACGAGAGGCTTTACGGTATAGTTGAACACCTATCCGTTAGGTGAGTCTCCTCTTTAGATCTCGGCGTTGGTCTGTTTATACAGAAATCGCGCCGGAATCACTGTTCTTATGTTGAACTTTTGCCTAAATTATACGTTTATCTTCAGCATAACGTGAGATCCTGCCACATTGACAGCGATTATTACCACAATAACGCGGATGAAGCAGTAAGAACGGTTAATTTACCTTAATTGAGGACCGTATTTACTCGAATAAGCGCCGCGGTGGTTGTTCTAAATATTTTCGCACCTTAAATGCGGCGCTTATTCGAGGGCGGCTTGTTTTGAAAGTTGGACACGGGGAAGAATTGTATAAACTACGGTACCACTATTTTCCGTATGAAACTAACAGAATTAGCTTGTTGATTTTGATTATATCGGGACCGTGATGCTTACGTAAACTTTCTTGTCTCAATTGCGGCGCTTATTCGAGGACGGTGCAAAATCAGAGAAGGCGCTTATTCGAGTAAATACGGTAACTCACATGTAACCGCATGTTACCGCATGTTACCACGGTGAGTTAAACCAGGTAAAATTTGCAGATGAACTCAAAAAGCACGTAAATGTGGAAATCCAGGAGCCCTGGGAAATCCTAGAAAACACTATTCATTTTTTATGAAAACTGAAAACCGACGTTCAGAACTTGGGAAATGCGACTCTGATAGGGACACAACAGGGGGCGAACTGTTCAAGAGTGAGTCTCAAGAATTAGTTTTGAAGTTCTGGGTTAATTCTTATCTACTGTATTAAGAAATTTTCTTCTTTGTAGTAGCCTGCGAATACAGCCGTCTCTCCTCGCTCGTTGCCACCGGGGACATTTCGCGGGAAACGTGTCTGGGAGTGAGGAGCGAGGAGGGATGGCTGTATTCGCAGATTGTCTTAGTAGGCGAGAAACCAGAACATCAATACCTACTAAAACGGCATTCACGAGGGAAGAAAATAGTAAGAAAACATCACAAAGACATCTATTTATGAGTTATGTACACTTTTTTTTATCGAACTCGTGATAAATTCTTATTAAATCCTTTTTATTTCGCTTCTTTAAGTCTGTTGTGAGCCTGGTGGAACCTACCCCCCCCCCCCCCCCCCATGATGACCCTTAGGCGTGGCACTAAGGACCTTGCAGTTTCCCTTCATTTGACTTTGCTTTAAGGTGGCTCCGTAATTAATACAAGAGCGTTTAGCTGTGACAAATTTTCCGTCATAACTTTTTCGATTTTAACGCGATGGCTGCGAAACTTTGCAAAAAACAACAGATATCATTTGGCAATAATACGAAATATTCCGATTTCATTGATGGTAAATATTTCTTGAGAAATTAGCGATTAAAAGGACCCTACTGTTCAAAGAAAATCGCCTCTAGTAAAAAATTTTGCTGATATTTTTTACTTAAATTTCTGGTTTCGGCTTTATTTGATATAATAAATATGCCAGAGGAATTTCAGAAAAATCGTTGGAGCAGAAGTCCGTAACTAAAAGTCGCTCAAAATTCAGCTGTGAAATTGTTTTGGAATTTCAAAAATAAATTACTATCAGGTAGAAGGAGCCACCAGTTTGAATTTTCGGGACAAGTAAATTCAACGTTTGCTAATTCTTAAAACGGAAGCCGATTGCCTATCGTGCTATTCTTTAAAAGGTACTTTTCAGTTTTGAAAACACTATAAATTGCTCCAAACTTTGCTCTGACGTCGAATGACTTGTTCCTCAACATTTTTAAAATATCCCTTGGCAGTTTTGGTTCAAACTCCTGCTACATACATTTTGATGTATTGCAATGCATCCTCAACGGCTTTTCCTGCTGTACGTGGTTTCCAATTCAGGAAAAAGGTATTGGGATTGTAAGCTACCTTGTATCGAAGCTCAGATAGAACTGTCCAGCACCTTTGTTTATGACCAGAAAATGAGCACGAGCGGCAGCTCTGCGAGGAATTCGCACCTCAGCCGGGGGGGACGAATGGCAATGATGCCCATGTCTGTGAACCGATCTGCATAAACATGTATTGCAGAGCAAAACATATTAATCAAGAAAAAAATACCCATTCATTGAAGGAAGGAGTGACAAAAATTTCAGAGTTGTAAATTTATTCACGGGCAGTATTTTTGCGATAATTTTATTTTGCACTGTGATGTTATTCGGTTCACAGGCATGGTCATCATTGTCGTTCGTCCCCCCTGGGTGAGGTGCGAATTCCTCGCAGAACTGCCGCTCGTGCCCATTTTGTAGTCATAAACAAAGGTGCTGGACAGTTCTTTCTGAGCTCTGATACGAGGTAGCGTCTAATCTTCCTGAGTTGAAAGCAACGAACAGCAGTAAAAGTCTTGAAAATGCATTGCAATACATCAAAATGTATGCAGCAGGAGTTTGAGCCAAAACTGCCAAGGGATATTTTAAAACTGTCGAAGAACAAGTCATTCTACTTCAGAGCAAGGTTTGGAGCAATTTATAGTGGTTCTAAAACTAAAAAGTACCTTTTAAAGAGTAGCACGATAGGCAATCGGCTTTTGTTTTAAGAATTAGCAAACGTTGAATTTACTTGTCCCGAAAATTCAAACTGGTGGCTCCTTCTACCTGATAGTAATTTATTTTTGAAATTCCAAAACAATTTCACAGCTGAATTTTGAGCGACTTTTAGTTACGGACTTCTGCTCCAACGATTTTTCTGAAATTCCTCTGGCATATTTATTATATCAATTAGAGCCGATACCAGAAATTTCAGTAAAAAATATCAGCAAATTTTTTTACTAGAGGCGATTTTCTTTGAACAGTAGGGTTCTTTTAAGCGCTAATTTCTCAAGAAATATTTACCATCAATGAAATCGGAATATTTCGTATTATTGCCGAATGATATCTCTTGTTCTTTGCAAAGTTTCGCAGTCATCGCGTTAAAAACCAAAAAGTTATGACGGAAAATTTGTCACAGCTAAATGCTCTTGTATTAATTACGGAGCCACCTTAAGAGTTTGGACTTTCCTAGCCAAAACCTCAACCCTGTCTCCCGTCCAATCAGAGATTATTCTCTCAGCGCTTCTTTTGTCTTCCTTTTCTTCTCCCTCCTTGCACTGTTCCTTGTATAAAAATTGTCTTGGCAAGCCCTGCTTATCTTAATTAATAAATGCACTATCCCCAAACCACTTTAATAACTTGCGTTTCTTATCGTGGTTAAGATGTCGTTACAGGGCCCAATGGCATGTCTAATTTTGTCTCTAACTGCCTCCTCCACGGTGATGTGGTCTTTATATGAGATCCCAAGTGAGATCCCAAGCAGTTTCGTAAATGATCTCATCTCAGATCTCAGTGCCCTAAATTTTCTTTTGGAATAAATGTCCGCCGTCATTTTTGCAGTCGTACAAGAGCCTGGTGATTGGCTGTTTCAGCCAGGAGAGTTGGGCTCCTGTTTCAGCAATTTTCCCGTTCCGTCGTTTTCGAGGAAAAAGAGAAAAAGAAAAATTCCAAAGGGCAATGCGACACAGTCATGGCTGGAAATGAATCTACCTTGTCGAACTTGCAATTTTTATTGCGCGGTTGTTTGCAGCGGTGACGCTAGTCGACACCACGTGACTTGCCAACTTTTGTTGAGAGAGATTGGGTACAAGTTTGTTGAAAGCGTGACACTTCACTGAAGCTTACACTGAAGCACTGTCCGTATTTATGTCCGTATCTGCATGTAACAACACTTTATGTCCAGAAATTCGGAAAACACCGTAAGACTATGGACAATCATAACTCTAACAAGGCAGGCGAATCGTTTGAAAAGATTGAACCATTGTCCCCTTTGACGAATTTAGTCAGTGTGCGCTCTTCAAAACGCCATGGGAATCGGTCGACATTTTCACTTCATTCGCCTTGTCCTGCTTCACCGACCATAGGTCATCACTCTTTCCTCGATCGTTCGAAGAAAACTCGCTTAGTGAACAAATATGGATCTCTTAATGTTATAGCCAAGAATGTTCCCGGGAAAGCAAAACTTTACTTTGCTGATTTGTTTACTACGATGATTGACTTTCATTGGCCGGGAGTTATGCTTGTTTTCTGCATCTCGTATGTGCTTTCGTGGGTGGTGTTTGGTTTGATCTGGTGGTTGATTGTTGCAGTGAGAGGGCCATCAGTTTGTATCCAAGGGGTAATCAACAAAGAATTGTATTATTTTGTTATTGCTCTTCTTGCTGGGCTAACAAACTATTCAATTTCTTACATTTCTTTAGTTTTTATATTTAAAACTGGATTTATTTGAACCAAGTTAATTATTTAAGATTACTTAATGTGTGCAAATAATGTGTGCTGGATTTGCCATATCCCTATGCATTAATTGTGCATCCATTTTCCTAACCACTCTCTATTCTAGCTATTGACCTACTGTTCACTGTTTGTTTATAAGGAATTCATTATTACTTTCTCTTGCAACTCCACTATAAGTTATACAACTATAGTTGGTCCCTGCAATTCTTCAGTCATTTTCTTTTTTTCCAGACACCTGTCTTTAATAATAGTAATAATAATAATGACAATGCTTCTGAGAGAAATGCTAGAAACCAGAGATGCAGAAAAGACTTGGAGCTAACTTAGAACATCTGAATTAAAGCTTAAAATGGAACCCCTTATCTAATTGCACCATAACCTTTGCATAGAATGTGTGGCAAAAAGAGAGAGAGTGTGTGTTCTTTTGTAAGAGAGTGTAAAAATTTGGCCCAGAAGGATTAAAAAATAATGGCACATTAGATAAAAATGTGGCAACAAATTTATAATTGTACATGGATATTGCTATTCCTATTAAGACCATAGCCAAGAACACATGACAAGGAATTGGTGCAAGTTGAAAAATATCAGGATTTGACAAGGGAAATTAGAAGAATGTATGGTGTGAAAAATGTGGACATGGTACCTGTTGTTGTAAGGACAATAGTTGTTCGACCCCGTAGTTTTCATCTTTGGGAGAGTTTACCTTGGTATCAAAATACTGCGTGGATAAGAAATCATATAATGCATTTGGAAATTGTTAATTGTTCCCAAAACTTGAAGAGGGGTAATATATAAAAATGTTACCACGTATTTTTACCTCCTTGACCTGGATTGTTCACCTTCTAGCCAAAATTCAATTTTTTTCTCCTTCAGAATCACATTTTAAGAGCTTGCAAATTTTTTAGGTATAGCTTCCATCTTTGTTTTTGTTTTAAGTTGAGGGAGATTTTGAAGAGTGGAAAGTCCAATTCAACTTGGAAGTTACACACTGAACGTCAGTGTTTTCAGGTGCTTGTGCACGTTGAGTTAATGCCCACCTTGTAACTGCTTCCTCCTGCCTCATGGTCTACAAGCTGGATGGTAGGCATGCTCTTAATGGAAGCCAGCCCTTAGTTTGATTTAACTTCATTTGGTTGGGTATTCATTTTATTTTATTAAAACTTTAATGGCTGTTTAAAATTGACTGACCAAGGAGAAGTAAAGGAAGTCTAACATTTTGCAATTTATTGCTTAAAATCATTACCAGTATTTGTTTTCATATAGGTTGATGACTGGACAACTGCCTTTCTGTTTTCCATTGAAACTGAGCAAACCATTGGGTATGGAAGTCGAGCAATAACACCTAAATGTCCAGAGGCAACTATTCTACTGCAAATGCAATCTTTGGTTGGCCTAATTTTGGATGCATTCATGCTTGGTTTAACATTTGCAAAGCTTTGCCAACCTCGTGAGCGCACAAAGACAGTGATGTTTTCAGAGAATGCAGTCATCGCTTTAAGAGATAGAAAATTGTGTTTAATGTTCAGGGTTGGAGACATTCGGAAAAGCCAAATTGTTGATGCTTCAATAAGAATGCAGTTGTTCAGGAGTTGGAAGACAGTGGAAGGAAGAAAAATACCTTTTTATCAAGAAGATCTCAAAGTGTGCTATGATTGGAGGAATCCAGATAATGACTTTAGAAATGAGTTGTTTTTGCTGCTGCCAATGGTTATAATTCATGTTATTGATGAAAAAAGCCCCTTCTATGAAATGGGACCACAGGAACTCAGAGAATCTGACTTTGAAGTTGTTATAGTTTTAGATGGAATAGTTGAACATACAGGAATGAACACACAGCCCAAGACATCATACACTAGTGATGAGATCCTTTGGGGCTATGACTTTGAGGATGTTGTTGATAGAAATTGTCTTGATAATGGTAAATATTTTGTTGATTTTTCAAGGTTTAATGACATTTGTAAAGTTGAGGCACCTTCTTGTTGTGCAAAAGAATTTTATGAGATGGGAAAGTAGAATATGTGAACGGCGTGTGGAATCTGAAAAGGAAAACTGTGGTTTAAAATTAAATGAAACAAAGCGTTATTAAAATAAAAAATTAATATATTTCTTGTATGATTTAGAAACCTTTTTGGCTTTTATAAAAATGTGTTCAGAATTATACTATCATTTGCCTCTACTTCTTAAAGCTTCATACTGATTAATTAATTATTGATGTATGTAACTTTTATCAAAAGATACAAAGATATTGGGAGATTTCAACTTATATTTTCTTCATCTTCATTTCCTTGAACTTATTTCTCACAAAGTTGTTATTTTTTAAAGTTGATGATAATAATAATAATAATAAAGTATAATAATAATAATTACTATAGTTGTTACTGTTATGTTATTATTATATCCTTGTTTTGATGTAATAATTGTTATCATATTATATAATTTTTAAGTTAATTGAGTGCCCTGAAAGATTCTGATGAAAAAGTTGTTACAGTGAGACTACTGTAGCCGCGGCCACTTAGGCAAAGTTGACCAATTGGATTACAGGAAAATAACTGTTACAGTACATTTCAAGAAAGTTGGTTGTGGGCCAATCAGCAGCTCCTTAAAAAAACAATAAGTTACTCAAAGCACAAAATTAAATTTTGATAGTAAACGTCCTGATGAAAGTTATCTTGTATTGTGTTATAGTCTCCCATTGGTGATTCATTTTTGTGGTCTTACCCTACTACCTTGGGTGCGATCCATTCAACCAAAATGTCCGGAAATTTTGGTTCAAAACTCAATGGATTGGTTCGGTCCAACCAGAAAAACTGGTCCACCTTTTGAGCTGGACCACTTTTCCCTGTCAGACTGGTCGTAATTTTGGTTGAATGGATCACGCCCCTTGAATAACCTCTAGCACCGGCAGGCCAGGCTTAAAAAAGACATCATCTGCACCAATGCTAACATTCCCTTGCAGAGCGAATCTCCCAGGGCAGTCTAAGGGCCTCCATTCCCTGCCAGCAGAAGTCGCCGATTCAAGCATTCCACACACTGGCCAGGGTTCTTAGTTGCTGATAACAAAATCATTCCCGCAATATTTTGGAAAGTAACATCCACTGCGCATGCTTGGATTGTACATTTCAAAATGGCAGCATCCTACATAGTCACTACTTGCGTTGTCAAATTCAGAAAGGAAGGTATTCTACAAATCATCTACAAAGAGGAAATCAGGCAAAGTGCCGATAAAGAATATGGGGATGGGGGCCGATACTTGTTAAATCTAGGTCAAAGACCATTTCTCATGGACTCACTGAATAAGTCTCACACACTATGTTGTTTCAGTTGTCAATAACATTTTGTTGTCAAAAAAGATAAGTTGTCAAGTACCGGTACTAAATTTCTAGACTGTGGAGGCTCTAACTTTTTATGAAAATTCTAGACTGATGTTAATTCCCCTTGGACTAGCTAGACTTACCCTCAGTTCGAAAACGGAAGCGGGATAGCTCAACTATAGTAATTTAGAAAGTCAAGCGTCCATTACCTTATTAACCATACCTCTATGATAGTATGGTCAAAGAAAATGCATTATTGCTTCTAAGTCAATGCAATAGGTCATTTTGAGTTCCAAAAACATCTTGCTTTTAAAGCGAGGCTAAGAGCAAAACCTTCCTTTCTTGAGTTTATCCTAAGGGGGGGGGGGGGGGGGTACTCACTTATATAGGCTATGAAGGTATGTGTGGTGCCAAAGGGTATGGTTTTTTAGCCCTTTTGGTCTGAAATAGGGTATCAAATCAAAATTGTGGACTATTTTGATCTGAACTAGGGTATGGTTTGTGCACCCTAGTCTTGAATTGGGTATGTTTTTTAGAAGAAGCTACTTCTTCATCATTAGGCGATAAGACCATTTCCCTTTAAGCTGAAAACTATGTACAGTTTTGTATCCTACTTAATAAAAGCATGTAAACATTGCCTTTAACATTTGGTCTGACCTAGGGAACTGATTGTAAGGCAGGTCTTAAATAGAGTATTGATTTAAGAGGGTCAGGTCTGAAATAGGATAGGTAAAATCACAGATTTTGGTCTGAAATAGGGTAAGGGTTTCAGCAAGCTTACTGCGCAACCCCACCCAGTTTTTCTGGAGGTACCCCTCCCCCAATTTTTTTTCGCATGAGACTAAAAAATCAATTTCAAATCAATAGCTTCGCACTTAGCCTCGCTTTGAAACAGAGGCTTGGGGCAACTTGGACTGCATGGTCCATTGGTAACAATTTCTGGGTCATCTTATGTCCAAAATGTAAAAAACCCCAGTGAAAATGAAATGCTGATCACGGATTGGTGCCAAAGTCTGGGGTTTCTTCTCCCCTTAGCTGACACTGGAAGATTAACTGCTATTCAAGTCAAAACCATTAATGGAAGTGAATGCAGGCAGGCTGAAAAATGTCTAGAGCGAAAATAATTGTTCTCATTGTCGGCACAAACGTGACATGAAGCTACATGGGAGTGCCGATCGCGGTGGTCACGCCTGTCACGCGACTCTCCTACGCTCCAGTAGAGTCCAGTCTTATCGCTGTCGTTTACTTGAGATGTTTTTATCCCCCAAAATGAACTCTTCTTACTCCCGTGAACATCTTGTGGACTCAAAGACTGCAGATAACGAGCATTTTGTGGCAGGAATGGAAAGCTCAACGTCGGTTACAAACGATGGAACAACACTTCTTGTTACGAAAGAAACTGGACCTGCATCACTGATAGATTCATCGACATTTCGAGGTGAAAACAAAACTAAAATACCTACAAGGGGCTTCAGCGAACGTCGTTTAGTCAAGAAAAACGGCGAGCTTAAAGTTCTGGCGAAAAATGTTCCTGGTAAAACCCGTCGATACTTGGCGGATATATTTACGACTATGATTGATCTGCGCTGGAAGTGGGTCATACTCATATTTGCGTCATCTTATATAATTTCCTGGACAATGTTTGGATTCATTTGGTGGCTTGTAGCGATACTGAGAGGCTCTTCAGTTTGTGTTACCAAGGTCTGTTTAATACATTAGGAATAGTGACATATGGGTATAGCAGAACCCCCAGTTAATAAACTTTCTTTTAAAAGTATGAGGAAGAGCCCTGAAAACACCTATTTCTCACCCCAGAGGCAAGGAATGATACAGCTCATCTGAGGCTTGTCCAAGGAAAATATAATTTGAAACTTCAACATAAACCCCCTGACATATGAACTTTTTAAAACAGGCCTATTCAAATTCCTGTTATATTAATTAGCTCTTTATGTATTAAAATGGTAAAATTGCCCTCGTAAAGAAGAAATGTTTTGCAGATTGTGAATTTTAGTGAATCCACAGGACGTTGATAGGGTGTAGAGTGTTTTCACATGACGTCACGGCGGCCATATTGGTGTTCCAAAACAATGAAACGGCGGCCATGTTGGTGTCCCAAACCAGTCCTCTGGGAGTTGAACTCTTTTCTTATGCAAACGCTTTCTTTTGTTCCAATAAATTTACATATATGCTGGCCACGTGAGTGAAAACACTCTATTGAATGACAAAAATTTAACTCTTAGCCTTTAAAGTACCTGCCAAAGAAGCAATTCTTTTTAAAGGTGTTTTTACCTTCAAAGTCCTCTGTCTCAGTTTGAGAAAGGTCGCGTCTTTCTAACCAAGTTGTATTAAAGACCGAGACTGGGGGTGGGTTGGTTGGGAGAGGGGGTGCTGAAATTTTAAATTGATCAACACATAACAAAAGGGTAGCAACTTAACTAGTGGGTCGGCACACATAACATGTGAACAGTGAGCCAGTGACTTAAAGTGAGATGTTCACTCATAAGACTATGAAAAAAGAGGGACTGCTTACAGTCCAGAAGGGAACTTGGGATACGTGGTAAGGGAATGACTGTATAACCTCTCTTTCAGGCTCACTTTTTTTCCCTTTTTTGCACAATCTCCCACTATCAGGAAACACCTAGAAACGGGTATCCCACTTTTGTATGGAGCTATACACACCCTCTTCCAAGTAATAACAGGCCCATTTTTCAACCCCCTAAAAGCATTTGGTTAAAGAATTGAAATTTTCACTGCAAGTCGTAGAGTACACAGACAAAGCTCTATCCAGGCTATATCTATCTATCATAGACACTTTTCGTTGTTGGCAGATACATTCATTCTTGTTTTAGCCCCTCTGTGGCAGCCAGTTACCCCAACCCCTGGCTTGTCCCTAGTCGTCTTTTTTGTCTCTTTATTGGATATTAATGAGGAAAACACATGGAAGGTATGCGTGAGGGGAGATAGGAAGGAAGGAAAAGGGGAGGCGACCCTCTCCCTTTTCCCTCTCTTCCTCCAGTTATTCTCCTTGATGAGATTTGGTAAAAGTCTTCTGTGACCATTCTGTGACCCCTTCAAGAAAGATGAAAAATCACTAATTGAGAATGAGTCATCTTGAGTTCTCAAGATGGCTATTGGAGAGGTCCAATATTGTATGTGACAAGGGAAGAGATTCAGCTGGACAAAAGAAGAACTTGCCTGCGAAATTCATGTTATTCCCTCTTGATAAATATATAGGAGAAATTAGATTTGGCCATTTCTAAGGGACAAAAATCCCAAGACCCTACAAAGTTAGTGAGACTAAGTGCAAAACATTATTTTTGAAAATGAGATTTATTTGCATGAAAAGGGAAGTTTGCATCAAAGACTTACCCTTTTTTGAGAAACAGGACAGAGGCAACTCAGAAATGGCCTACTATTCTACTGTTTCCTGCCCAAAAGGGGGAAGGCATGGTTGTTTTGTTGTTTTGTATTGGATGTGCCAAATACCAGGAAAAAGAGGCCTCTGCTAGCAGAAAAGTACCGTAAATCTTCTTTTAAGCCCCCCCCCCGCTTCCCCCTCCCCCAATCCTTATTCTTCACAAAAAAATTAACAATTAACGTGGACTGATCAGTTATGGTTCATTGAGGCTGGAAGTTCATATTGTTTTTGGTCTTCGGCTGCATGACCTCCAACTTCATATGCTTAACTTCCTCAACTTTGCGCTCTAGTTCTCTGTGAAGAAATACCGTAGAATTATAGTATCATAAATTTCAAGGCTGTTTATATAAAACATTTAAATGTAAGAGATAAAAAATGTAAATATAAGAGGAGTTTTCCAGAGATTTTCGTTTGTAAGTTGTGTATGACAAGTCAAAACAAGTAACGATTCTCATAACAATTACCAAAGAACATGCGGCCGAAAGCACATTTTTGAAGAATAAGAATTTTGTTTTTGTCACTTTTAGGCTCCCACAAGTGAATTAAATACTTTTGACTGTGACTTTAATTGTACAACACTTAAGTCTACTCTGTCTCATACCATGGTATTTTTGCTACAGTTGATGCGTTTCGCTAAATCAAATCATTGGGTGCAGGTGGAATTGACTGATGCATTATCTTAAGGACAAGCTGAAAACATTTAAATTAATATTTCACAAGCATCTGCAATCCAATGTTGCTTATAACTTATGAGTATCCAAAGTTAACACTGACAACAGCTTTTCAGTCATATGCAAAAAGAGCATTTGAACCAGACTAGTGTATAAAATTCAGCGAACCTTCACTGTGTATATCCAAGGTTCTAATCTGCTTGTACCCTAGTCTTCTGCAACTGCTCTTGCAAAGTAGAGGACAATAGTAGAGGACAGTTTATATCACTGGTTTAAACATAGCTTTTTAACTTTCTTTTTTTTAACAGGTTGACAACTGGACAGCAGCATTCTTGTTTTCTCTCGAAACCCAAGAGACCATTGGATATGGTGAGAAGTCAATAACAACAAAGTGTCCTGAGGCGATTATCATTTTGCAGGTGCAGCAACTTGTGGGGTTGCTAACAGATGCTTTTATGCTTGGCTTGACATTTGCAAAGTTATCAAGACCACGAGAGCGCATGAAAACAGTCATTTTTTCAAAATATGCAGTAATTGCTCCTAGGGATGGAAAAATGTGTCTTATGTTCAGAGTTGGGGACATAAGAAAGAGCCAGATAGTTGATCTGTATATGCGACTGCAGTTGTTCCGGCCATGTACCACCAAGGAAGGTAAAGAAATCAGTTTTCACCAGGAGGATCTCAAAATTTGTTATGACTGGAATGACCCAGACAATGACTTCAGGAATAGGCTATTTTTGATGCTTCCAGTGGTGATTATCCATGTCATTGATGAGAAAAGCCCCTTCTATGACTTAACACCAGAACGTTTACAAGAGAGAGAATTTGAACTTGTTGCTATGCTTGATGGTGTGGTTGAGCACACGGGACTCAACACTCAACCAAGAACTTCCTATTTGAACAGTGAAATTTTGTGGGGTTATGACTTTTTCAATATGCTAGAGAAATCTTACTTCAGCACAGATGGTTTCTATAATGTTGATTTCTCCAGGCTGGATGAAGTTCATGTTGTGGAAATGCCGAATTGTTCTCCAAGGGAGTATTATAGGCAGCAACAGTATGTGGAAAACTAGCAGAGCTTAAAATGGCTTTGATGTTGATACACATTATGGAAGTTATTGTAGTACATGTACCCGGAAGGGGGAGGGGGGGCAGGTGTACTCTCTATAATGGCCAATATGGGGAGGTTCTGCCCGAAAGGGATACCTTTTTCAGTCTTTAAGTACAGGAAAGGCTAGGGGATTTTACTTGTTGAATTATATGAAAGGATAAGAAAATCTGTCGTTTTGGTCAGTAAAAAGGCCCAAAAGGGCTAACAGATGCAATTTATGGCTGTGAGAAATTCAAGAAAACATTCTGGTGTTGTGATTTATTCATAATTTATAGACAGTGCATTTACAACGGCTAAAAGTGATGCAAAGTTCTAAACTAGTTATGTGAAAGGGGTACCATTGTCAAAAGAAGGCAAAGGGGTATCTTTCCTGTCAAAAATGTTATATAAAAGGGTAAGGAGTTGGACCTTGGGGCAGAGCCTCCCCTAGCCTGTGCCAGGCTCTCAGATAGAATAGTGGGGGCGTATTAAAAGGAGTAAAGCGAGAATAAGACTTGCGCAACTTGGGAAAGGCGGCGGTGTGGCAGGAAAAATGGCCCTGTCTCTCCCCAGCCCCCGCGCGTTGTTCGCATTTCTTTTTTACTGAACGACTTTTCACCACTATCTTGAAGCCTGGAACAGGCTAAGCCTCCCCTTACAAAACTTTGTTGAGTACCCCCCGGGACATGTGCCTAGTACCAAGTCTATACCAGCTACATAAAAGAAGCAGACAAGACTGGGACTAAGGCAGCCCTTGTTAAAAACTTATAGTATTTAACCAAACTACATTCACATTTATGGAAAGTCAACACCAACAACTTGCAACGCAATGCAAAGGATGACGAACGTGCACCGCTGCCATACAACAACAAAGTTAATATATATTTGGGAGAGAGTGTTGGAAAAATTCTTATATATGAACTTACTACTCAAAGAATTGGCTTCTTAAATCCTATCAAACATCTATAGCCTTTGGATGTGCGAATAGCATTATACAATGCTTTATTGATTATATTTATTATTATACTTTAATAAGACCTCTCTTCGACTTTGCTGATACCATCTGGGGAGACAGAGATAATATTACATTAATGCATGATTTACAGGTCTTACAAAATAAGGCTGCCAAAGTTATCCTTGATTTGCCCAACTATGCTTCATCTACCAACGCTCTAAAAACACTTGGTTGGCCTACCTTATTTCAAGAGCGCCTTGTACATAGATACATTACCACTTTTAAGTACATCCACGGACTTGTAGATCACAGTTTTAATATTTTGAGAAACTCAGACATCCATAGTTATAACACTAGAAGAGGGACCGATTTCCGTCTTCCTCTCGCTAAAAGGAATTACGAAAGCAGAGACGTTTTTAATCAATGCGCTAAGGAATGGACATTTTAGACGCATCCTTTAAATGAATTAACTGTCTTCTTCTTTTTAAACAGAACATTAAAAGCTATATATGTTACATATTTTATAGCTTTTAATATTTTAATCTATCTGACATTTTAACATTTTTAACCTGTAGCTTGTATAATTTAGGTTTTTAATTCTTGACTTTTTACTTATTATTACTATTAAGCATTCATTTATCTAAGAATAAGATCATTTATTTTTTCTGTTGTTTTACAGGGCCTCACTGAATATCACTCTTTGTGAAGTGAGCTCCCTGTACAAAGATTGTTATTATTATTATTATTATTGCTACTTGTTTGAATATATTTTCATCAATTGACATTGAAAACAGAATTTACAGATGTTAGACTTAATTCCTGTGACACGACTGTTCTTACGAGTAAGTAACTTAGCCATGTATAAAAATTTAAGAGTTTTTCATATGAGCGTTTTTTGTAATAAACTGCATGCAACTCGTTGCTGTACGCGTTCGCCTTTACATGGGTCAGATGAGAAGCAAAAGTGTCATCAGCACTGTTTGACAGTAAGTTAGGTGGGCAGTATGGCTGGTTTATAAATTTGCAATTTTAGCTTTTGTAGAAACCGTTCCATACACGCGAAATGACATGATAAGATGAATTTTTTTTTTGTTTACGGATGTTGGTCACAACTGGCTTGTAGAATTTAATTTATCATCCATTATCACTCTAAGCAGTTTTATCTTTGCGTGTTATTCAGTTCTACTGTATCAAGGGCACCCAACGACGATTTTTGTAAAATATCTGTTCGGAAGACGATTCGAGATCTCGAATTTTCGGAACATTTGTTGTTAAATTTCTTGCTTGCCTGCCTCTCCTAGGATTTTCGAACCCCCCAAAAATGGTATAATTGCCCATTTTTAACAGATTTTTACCCTAAAAAGGTCACCTGGAATTTTCGGGAGCCTTTTTCTGGCTGAAATTTTCGAAAAGGTAAGTTTTGATCCCTATGATTTTCGGATCACTAGACTTTCAGCTAGAAAATCCGGACAGATGAAAAATTTTTAGGGGATAAAAATATGCCTCGACCTACCGTTTTTTTTTTATTTAAAAATACTAAAATACGTTCAACAATGCTATGTTTAAGTGGTTTTGAACTATATTCTCGTTGGGTGCTCCTGCTGTATGGCTGCAAAACGTGGATAATCAACAAAGACGTCACATGGGTGCCAACTGAACTAAATGCTTTTGCCACCTCATGTTATAGGATCATATTGAACATCAAACATTTCGAGAAAGTCAGTTACGATGACCGAATCTACGATCTCACTGGCACGAGCCCTAATTGCTATCTACGGTCATCTCACGTCAGCTCAAGCTCTTTCGCCCTATTTTGCGCCTGGAGAAGGATGAACCCGCTAACATCTACGTGTTTTGTAAGCCCTGCCACTGGGAGAAGACCACCAGGAAGAGCGCGTAAGCCCTTTTCCAACCAAGTCCAAGAATACAGAGATCGACTCCAGCAAGTATTTCTCAGAGAATGATATCGTGGGCACTTTCCAAGTCCGATCCAACAGTCGACTGCTTTTCGCTCGACCGATGATGATGATGATGATGATGATGATGATGATGTTCAATGGTGGATTCCAACATGATACATCCATTCACCTGATAATCAGATACTGGAATGACTTTCATTCTGAAACTTCCTCCATATGTTTCTTTATGTATTTAGGGTTTACTTGATGCCGAAACGACATTTCCTTTGCCGCGCAAGTCATTCCGGTTTTGATAAGGACTGAAATTCGGTAAATGGGTGCGAAATTTCATTGTAGTATCATGTAAACTGAAAGCGAACTTCGTTCCAGATTGACAGTACGTATCATGCAAAAAACAGCGAAACATTTTAGAGAAGGCCTTTTTCTCTCACTCTCTCTCCTTAAGGCCGGCCACATCAGGCATGAAATTAACCAGCTTAATGGCAAATGCTGGCACTACCGTAATATACTGCAAAACAGTCGGTTTTTTTTCTTAAAATCAGTAAAGAAATCGCTAAAGCGTGACGTAAGGGTCGCGCGCGAGCCTCACACGCCCGTCTCTTCCCTGTCTCGCTCTCTGTTTTCAGCCCCGTTCCAGACCTTTTGTTTGACTGCTCGCGCGTACTTGAATACGCAAAAATACGGACTGTTTTGCAGTCTACTACCATAAAGGGGTGCTGTCCGTTTAGGCCAATTTTTCAAAGAGGTCTAGTACATAAATCTTATAAAAGAAACAAGCTGATTTACAGTGAGAAATAGGATTTACTTAATTGTATTTGTCTGGGTTCTAAAGGTGACTAGTCAAAATATCGGCCATTTTATTCCTCACTATAAATTCAGCCTTGCTTCTTTTTGTTGTTTATAAATTCTTTAGCTGATTATCCCTTATTAGGAATTGGTGCTTCTATTTTGTCACTTTGGTACTTGCTTCCAACTTAATTAAATAATAAGACTTTTTTATGACTTGTAGTGATTTGATCATATCTCTAGTAGACGTAAAAGCGACGTATTGCACAACCATCGCAACAGAAATTAAGAGAAAACGGCAGTAGGAAGTATCCGTAGAGTGTTTTCTGCGTTCTGTGGCTGGGTTTCTTGCGTTCGGCAAAGTTCTTGCAATTGCGCACAGCAGCGGCCACGGACCTGACTGTGTAGGAGACTTGAAAGACGATTTGTTGGGGCTTCATTACCGCTGGCCTTAAGTTTATCAGATAAACACACAGTTGGCATCCATTGAGATGATTTTGGAGCCTGACAACAGAGCCCGAAGTAACATTTGAGATGAGAAGACTGATGAAATCCTTGTACACAGCCGTGTCACCCGTGATTATTAGTTACCCCATTACGTCCTTCAGGGGGTTTGCCCCCGCCTTTGTGCCGGGTCAACCTTAATTTGTGCCACTGATTTAACTGACTGAGTAACAGATATTACAGGCTTTCTGATTTTGACAACTGCGAGTGCAGTAGCATCGACTCGACTACTCAATACGACTCAGCTCTTGAAGTACGTCTATACGTCTAATTCGCCGGCCATTTTCACCGTCACTGATTCTACTCACCTGCAAACTGTCTATATTTTTGTCTTCTTGTGGGTTCCTGTCTTGTCTGATTGGTCTATTGTTGTTCAAACCTCCCTGTGATAACTAAATTTAGCAATAACAATAAGAAAAAAAAATGAAAATGAATTGTGGTAGTTATAATCGGATAGACTGCGAGTAGTCCCTTTGTTAACAGACAGTCGAGTCCAATTAGCTTGGCCATCTGCAGGACTTACGAGAGTTCAGGGAGCGAAAGCGCAACCTGATGAAATCCATATGCATGTGAACGTATCAAAGTTTTGAATGATACTTTTTATTCATGCAAACAAAATAATAATTGGGACGATGAAAGAAATTAAAGGAAAATGTAAATATAAATTCTTAAGAGAGTGGAAGTGCATGCATAGCAACCTGGCTGCGTGGACACTCGCGCTTCGGTAGGCGCACTCGCGTGGAGAACCTGAGAGCATAAGAAAGTCAAAGACAGATGGATATCTGCCAGCTGAATAAATTGACTAGCGATATGTTTGTTAACTTTTAAAAAAGCTGAAGTGGTGTAATTAGTTCTTAGAAATATTAGAATTGCTGCGGTCTCTTTGTATGTTTGTTCGAAGTTTATTGGTGGCGTAGCAACTGATTTTCAGCGGGCACTCTTTAGCAAAAAACAGTACCTGTACTAATGAATATTTTTTTCCCGGTCTCCTTGTAACCAGGTGATTTAACTACGTTACCGGAAATCGTAACATCGCTTCCAATATACAGTCCAGTTCAATTTTATTCATCACAAACCGATGGTCAGAAAGAAATAAGCCCGAGATCAGTCACGGTTTAGGTCAGCACCGGCGGCAGATGTGAAAAATAGACCTTCTCTCGCCTAGTGACCCTTCGAGAAACTTCCGATCTGAAAAACGGTTAAAGTCGGTTAAATTTGCTCAATATCATCGTGGTTCAGGATTCTACAGATACAGTGCCAATATTAATTAAAAAGAGATAGAGCGCAAATGAACGTTTACAGGTCGGAACTTTTATTTATATACCACGACGATGTATCTGATGTAAAATTAAGTCTCCGTCGAATACAAAACTTCGTAATCTGCATTTTTAATAATAATTGACCGCAGCGATGAGCAAGAGGCACAATCACGCATAAACGGTGTATTTTAATTCAAATAGGGTCAGTGTTTTTACGCAACAATCCAAATATCGGTCTTTCCCGCTCAACAACTGCTTTGTGAAACATCGCGTGACGTATAATTTCTTGACGTATACTTTATCATTAATTTCCACTGGAGATCACGGGATTTTTTTCATCAATAATTCTTGAAAATACGAACCTTACTTCGCTGGCAGGCGGATCGTTACTACTGCATGTAGTTACTAATATTTGCTGCTAAACAAAGAGCGGTATCTAACTGAATCCAAAATCGTGGCCCGAGGCGAAAGAACTTGTTTAACTTTATAACTAGACAAGTGGTTTATTAACTTAGGTTTGGGAACGTCACGAAAAGATTATCTTATATCGAGCAATGTTCTGGGATTAAAAATGAGTAAGAAACAAACAAATTAAGGCATTAACTACAACAAGAGTAAGAAGTGGCTTTATATTTGGACAGAGATCATATCAACTTCGATAAACGAGTCCTGAATGTTTTTTTCTGGTAAACACACATTCATAGATAACTACAGATACTCGACCTGTGATATTAGCTAGCTGCAACGCTCCTATGATCAAAAGCTATTGGAAAACAAGAAAGTTTAAAAATCTTAAAGACCAGTTAATTAAAAGACGACCACATCAGTCTGTTTAACAAAATAATTTAATGATCACTGAATATTTGTCACAGCACATAATTAAATAACTTTCCTGAACTTTGAACATATGAAGGCGGATTTGTGAATAAACTTGTAAACTTGTTACGGAGACATAACTACCATCTGTAATATTCACATCCACTTTCTGAGCGAATTTGAACTGAAATGCGATAAGACAGTATTAAAGGAATAAATAAGCAACAGTTATTCAAACTGATTTAGTAAATAACCGTCACATACGTTCTATATTCCGTAGGTTTGGCCAAAATGTTGGACTAATAACATACGTGCCTCGTTGAAAAACAGCCGGAAAACAAATGTCATTTTAATACACGGGAACAGCGTTGATAAATAAAGAAACTAATATACACTGCTATCAGCATGAAAGGAAATTAATTGTTTGGTGATCACAACAGAAATAAAAAAAAACCAGCTATTTGATGTGCGGGTGAGGTTAAACTATTGAATTGGTTTGATACTTTTTTTTTTTTGTACAAAAAAACCATTAACAACTATGAATGAAAACATTAGGATTTGTTAATATTTTTCGCTAGAGTGAATATTTATCTAATGTCAGTCGGTTTCAGAATGCCATCAAATCAACTGTCTCATAATTTACTGACGTTGACATCTTGGCCAACTTCGCCGTTTGGAACTAAAGTCACCCCGTTACGAACGTAGTTGCTCTGAGGCACATCTGTTATATCGCGATCGCTTATCTCTTCCATAAGTTCCTGCTGGTGGGAATTATCGTTCCCATTTTCTCGAAGCCTCGAGTCGTGGAATTCTCGTGGACTCATTCTGGGCAATGCGACAGGACTGGGAAATGTTTCGTGGAGTCGTGAAACGTCAATGTTGTAATACCCGTTGTTTGACACACTTCCCATCATGTCCACAAACAAATGACCCCAATGAATTTCCTCTCTCAAATACGATGTTCTCGCTTGCGTAGTCATTCCTGTAGATTCGACAATCCCTTCGAGAAGAACGACAATTTCAAAGTCGGCGAAGAGCAAGTCATTCGGCGAATAATCGTAGAAAGGACTCTCCTCGTTGATCTCGTGTGAGACAATTACCGGGGAGAAGAGAAAGACTTTCTCTTCATCCTCACTCTCCAAATCGCAATTCACAGGCAACGGCTGCCTAAAGCAACAGATGTTTTCTCCCTCTTGTGTGACATAAGGGCGAATGAGAAAAACGCGAATGTGTGACTCGATGAGCTGCCTTTTGCGTAAATCCGCTATGCGAAACATCAAATAAAGCTTGCCGTTGCGTGCTGCTATCACCGCATGGCGTGAAAAAACAATTGTTGAACTTCGTTTGTGCGGACGTGAAACTTTAGCAAATATGAGTCCTAACATTGTCGAAGAGATTAACAAGCCAATAATGCACTGAATTAACAGGCAAACGACTCCTTCCGGACAGTCCGGTGTGATCTGTCGGCCCCCATAACCAATGGTAGTCTGCGTTTCTAACGAGAACAGAAATGCGGCCGTCCACGAATCAACTTTCTCTATACACACTATGTTGTGGTGTTCAGAGCGGTAATAGTAGATGCCCCACCAGATTGACCCGAAGACTAACCAGCTAACTAAAAAGGACAGCGAGAAAATTAGAAAAACGTATCTCCATTGAGCGTCGATCATTGTAGTAAAATGGTCATGCAAGTAGTAAAGCTGACTGCGATTTGGAACGTTCACATAGTTTACATGAATTCGCCCGTTTTTGTCCATAAGTCGTTGCCGCTTCATTTTTCTTGAAATTGCTCTGCCATTTCTCTGTCTTGGCCCTTTCTCCTCCTTAGGCTGAGAGCCAACGGCCTCTAATTCTACATCCATACATGCACGTTTAACTCTGCTCAGAACTTGACAGCAGTTTATACAACTCGTGAATTGAGTGTGATCTTCCACCTTGATTTTGAAGTTATTGCAAAGTTGATAAGAAGTTGAAAATAATTAGCTGGAATTATCTTTCTTCCTTTCTTCCTTACAACGTAGCCACTGTAACGTGAAAGGACGTAAATCCTTGAGTCATCCTATGAAGTATGTGTTATGACAGTCAACATGGTTGAATAATCCTGCGGCAACCATGTACATTTGGATCGATGATTGGTTGGGCAAATTCACGCATTGCCACTTTTAACAATCATAACAATCTGCATAAGAATGCTCACTCCGCGAAACACTGTTTATTTACATCTTGAAGTCTGGGCCAGATCGAAGATCAAGCATACGGGATGGGAAGAAAGCACGTCATCATCGAAAACGTCTCTATTTCCGATTGGCCGAAAAATCACTTACCAACCTGATATGGAGTTTTGTTAAACACACTATCCCTCGTGGAATAGTAAATTAGGCAATTTTAAATAAGGAGAATTCTTTTTTTTCCTTGAATGTGCCTGTACCTGACAATCGGGCGGTCCTTTTGTTATGTTAATAATGTGTGTTGTCTTATTTTAGCATGGGAATATACTTTCCAAAGTGAATTCCAAGGTCAAAGACCGTGAAAGCTTGCAATGGCGAAAAAAAAACTGCCTTTGTACTTGTGTATTTAATTTTTACCCCCCTTGTCGCTTTAAAAAACCTTTGACTTTATTTATAGACTTTTGCTTAAATATGCCAGAGGCATCCTGTCAGCTTTCTTTAATCTGGCTCCACATGTCATGGAAATGATTGGCAGTAAAAGAAAATACACAGCTACAATTTAAAAGTTGTTTTGCCCTTTGATCTATCGGTTCCTGCGTGCCAAGCGCGCGATACGTGTATAGCACGCGTGGCGGAACCGTTCGGTAATAGAAGGACCGGAACCTAATATCTAACCAGCTGTTATTAGTTAAAGAATTTACAAAAAACGAATAGAAGCAAGGATGATTTTCAAGTGAGGAATAAAAAATCGCCAGTTTTTAGGAAGACAGTGCCTTTCTCATTCGGGTTCTTACAAGTGACTATAACGGCAGGAGCTTGGAGCCTATCTGTATGAGCCCATGACTAGTCATGTCATAAGATCAGAGGCTCCTGCTATAAGAGTACTGAGGTAGCCTGTGTGTCAAAATTCAAATCTAACGGTAAGCAAACAAGCAAGTGTCATTGACGTTTATTTCGTACAAGAGAGAATATTCCCTCTTGTTTCGTATCACAAATTTTAGGAGAAGTTAGCTGTCGTACTGTGGTACTCACTCAGCCTGGGCTACCTGTGGTTTTAGCTTAAAAAGGGAGGAGCCGGCCACGAGGGCTATCTGGGCGCGGGAAGAGAAAGCAGTGAAGTAAGAGATTTTTTTTTCCTTTATTATTTGTCTTGAAGTGTTACAATACAGATTTGTAATTTTGGGGTATACATTGGTTTTCAGTGTCAAGCCATTCAAAATTGATCAAAATAAAAGTCAAAAGCGTTTAATAGATAAAGTCCAGAATCTGGGTAATGAAAGGAAGTAAATATGCAAAGACCTTCGCCAAGATTCAGGTCAGAGGAATATTTCGTATACGAGATATCCGAATTTTTGAATTTTAGTGACGTCATGTGAAAACCAACAATAGAGAGGTAAGGTATAAGATAGAATTGCAACACTGCTGTAACTAATTGTAGTACATTAATATGTTTCTGTACAGCCGTCATGTATCTTGTACTAATTTTTCCCTGATAAACAAGTTGCGGACACGGTAATCTAATTCGTACCGTTATAACGGGCAGTTTTTCTTTAGCCTGTTCACAGACTCTCCATTTTCTCTAAAGAGATCGTCGAGCGCGCGTATGAAAATAAAAACTGCGAGGGATTTATTCATCGCAAGGACAAGGGGTTCCGGGGAAAGTTCCTTCCTTTCTTTTTTTTCTCGCCCTCCGCGCTCGCTCTCGCGCTCTGTCAGAATGGTCGAAAAAAAGAAGTCTATGAACAGGTTAGTTGTTCTTGCAACTTGTCTTAGGGTTTTGTTGCGCCATTGCGAGATAAAAACAAGAGACGTAACCTAGTACAACACCATCCGAAAGGAAAATTTCGATTTATGATCATTTCTCGTACGAATCGTTTCGCCAACGTCCTGTTCGCCATCGAGTTTGGTCAGTTCGCTAGCTTCTTTCGCCGATCAAAGGATTAAAGAACAAAGTATACACATGTGTATCAGACATTTTAGTGTCAGGGCTGAATGAAGGAGGTATATATATATATATGCCGTAGCGCCTGTTTTGTTTCGTAATCGAAACGACTTTAGACAGTACTGAACGGGACGTTTGCGAACCGACGCGTGGGCGAAATGACAGCTAAAGCGATTGTCAGAATGAAAAAGTTTACGGGATATATTCTTTTCAGGAGCTGAAGGCGGGGGCATTTTTGTTGCCACTTTTGATTGATCATCGCTTGGATTGTTGCGCACAGGTTCCAATTAAGGCACATCATCGTTGCAACAAAATCCAAACTACCTCTTTTTCTTCTTTCCACCACTTTTCTTTCCCTTCTTTCCTTTTCCCTTTTTCTTTTTATTCTTGAGCGCTTTTCTGGCCTTATGCGCTCGCCAAAGCGACTGAATCAACCTCGCAGCACGTATTTTAAGATTCAGTTCTCTCTCGGCTGCCTCTGCTTTCTCTTTAGCTATCCTTCTTGCCTCCATGATCTCTAAATATTCCTTTTTCAGCGTCTCGAATCGCTCTTCTAGTTCACTTAGTTGCCTCTTTTCTTCGGTGTAAATGGCGTCTAGGGCGTCGAATTCATCCTGCAAACAACGAAAACAGTGCAGCTCCCAGTTAGTGGTTCGTTTACAGGAACCATTGGGACTTAAAAGTGACTTTACGCAACAGGAAGGCTTGAAGAAGAGGACAATATTCTCTGGTTCTTTACAAATAGATCTGTTTAAAGGAAAATGAAGTTTGGCGAAAAGTTGTTTCCAACAAAAGTTTTGTCACGCTTGTCACACAAGGTTTGCCGTCTTCTTTCATCTGCCGACCTGTTGCGTAAGTTCACCGGAAGGGACCTTACGATCCGACAACGGCGACGTCCGTGAAAACGTCCCTGAAAAATAGGCTTCGCATCCTGTCACTTTTTTTCGCGATTATCCCAAGTCGCCCAGTTACTTAAAAAAGGGAATTTAGGTTGGAGATGAAGAGAGGGGACCGCGCCCAAGTTCAGACAGAAATGGTAAATTTATCGGTTTGCCGTTCTCGTCCTCAAAAAACTTAAAATTTGGTCATTTCACGTCGAAGTCGTACAGGAACGGCAAAGAAATGTACAAAAAAGCGTGATGCACGTGCAAAGTTGTTGTTTTGCAAGCCCTCGCCCTCCTTCGCTCGTTTGTACGCCCGGCGGCCCGACCAAAACCGCCATGCTACGCGCTTACGCGCTTTTCTTGCCTCGTTTTTCCCCTTTTGTTGGGTATTTAGTAGGCTACATTTTCATTCCGGTGGGAAAAGTTTTTGGGAAAGCTTTTAGGTTGGATCCCAGATTAGACGGAAGGAAAGGGTAAGTGGATAGTGGAACAAGATTTTCATGGGGATTTTCGGACCGAAACATGTTTTTTTTTGCCTTTTTCTCGGTCCTCCTTGACTGAATCGTGCTGATTTGAGAATGGTTTGAGAAACCGACTTAACTGATGACGTTACAAGCGGTTCACGGGACGTGGATCCGCACGGGCGGTTATGTTTTGTGAGAGTAAGGTACCTGTCTTTCTCCCATATCTGTGTCATATTTCTGAATCCAGTTCTCAACTTCTGTTTCTATCCTGTACTTGCGCTACAATAAAAAAATTGGATGAATAATGATGAGATTCATTGCAGCAAAAAAGGCACCAAGCTAGTCATTTTTATTTGGAATGCAAATTAAAAAAAGATAGAAAATCTGGGAAAATGTTCATTAATTCACCCACACTGGGAAACCATTGCACATCTATGAGTGTTGAATCCGTTTTTCCTATTAAAGGCTGTTCTCATGTCTTATTTTCAAGGAGGTTTAGCAGACTTTTGAGAAAAATTCAAGGACTTTTGAAAGCGATTTGTAATTTGTTATGAGTTTCAAGGACTTTAGAGCCAGAGTTTCTTCAAGGACTTTTCAAAGCCCTGCAAACGTTTGTAGTAGGGCACTTCGAATAACCATTGCGTGTCATGAAGTCTTCTAATCCTTTTCCTAGTCCGCCAAATATGAAGAGAGAGCTTAAGTAACGATGACAACGACGGCAGTGAAAAAATCCCAAGAAAATGAATTTGCGTTTTTTTTTTTCAAACTGTATCGCGTCTATGTTGACCATTTGAATTTGTCTAGGCGATTTTCTCCTGGTGTTGAATTCTTAAAGACTTTATCCGGCTTCAAAAAGAGAAAGGCAAATTCTTCTTCCTACGTTCACGTCCTCCCTAAAACTTCGTATTTGGAGGTTTGAGGTCGTACTGTCTCGTGATGTGGACGTCAAGGAAATGTACTAAAAAGCGTGATGCTCTTGCAGAGCTGTTGTTTTGCTCATAAAACCAATTTATTTTTGATGATTTTGCTGTCGTCGTTGTCTTGGTTGCTTTTACGCTTAAAAGCTCCCTAACAAGAATACTTAACCTACCAGTTTTCCTCTACTAAGCATTCCCCTTTCAAGTGGGCTTGAAAATAAGTCATTAGACCTATTGGAGGTTGATAAAGTACATTGCATTTTAAAGTTAATTGTTTAAACACTTAGTTTACCCTTTCAGCCTCAATATACTGCAACTAGCATCCAGTTTCTCTAAATAATAACAATGCGTGATCAAACATACAGATGATGAGAATGCTTGATATTTGAGCAAATTCTCTCAAGCAGTATCAAAAGAAATGTATGAAGAACCATGAGGAGAATATAAATGTTGATATTGGGGTTAACTACAAATGTAACTAAACACCTACTTTTCTCAAGGCCAGTTCACTTTCCCTGTGACCTACTGTGTCTCCCTCGAGTTTCTTTTTCAGTTCAATAATTTCCTGTTGAAGTTTAGATTTCTTGCTATCTGAGTTTTTCATTTCTGCTGCGTCCTGTTTGGCAGCATCTGTGATGATTCTGCGACTTTGCTCCTCTGCATTCTTCTCAACAACATATATGTCATTCTTTAGTCTGCGAATGATGTCATTTCTTTTGGAAATCTACAAATTAAACACTTTAGAAATTAAGTGGGCAATCCACGAGGCGAATTGGATAATTTTGTATGGAAAACAAAATAAATCAGGGTCATGAAATAATTGACTGTGAGCAGTCTCTTATTTTTCGTTGCAAAGTTACTCTCCACACCTAACCCATGCAGGCGAGCAGCGAGCAGTGAAGCTGTGAGCCGTAACGAAGGAGGGCATAAGCCCGAGAAGAAAAAATAAGAGACTGATGACTCTTTTGCTCTGTCTGAGGACAACAAAACAGTCAGTGAAGGTAATTTTATCAACCAATTAAACCTGAGTAATCTGAGCCAAATTACACTTTTTTTAAATCCTATAAGATAGCCATGACCTTCCTAGCCTACGAAAACAGCTGTTTCTCCTCGCTCTTTGCTGCTGAGGACAAATAGCGCAGAATAACATCTGCGACTCAGTGGCAGAATTTCAATACTGATGGTGTAAAATCTGTCTGGAATCCGGTCAGAAGCGCTGATTAGTCGACTGAGTAGTTACATTGTTTTAGCTACTGTTTGCGAATGACAGACAGAAGACAAAAGGCCACAAAGGTAAAATGTAAAGGCGATGAATCTCTCACAAAACAGTCAAAATTGGTGGAATATATTCTTCTCTAGAAGACGCAGTTGAGTTTTTCTGGGACTTGTTTGCAGATGAACGCAACACTTTAGTAAAATCAACCAGGAGAAACGTAAAATTGAACAAATTTGGATGTGGAAAACCCCAGGACTACCGGATATATTATGTAAACATTGATTTACATCATCAGTTTGGAATTTCTGTCGCTGAATAGCAGACGTTCCTCTGCGTAACATGTCCCCAGTGGCGAAGAGCAAGGAGAAACGGCAGTTTTTGCAGGCTATGACTTTCCTTCCATTTAGAAAATTTAGAGCAGTTTCCTTCTGTTTTTCTTAAGGAAGATATCCTCATACCTTTTAGCTTATATGCGATAACTGCTTGGTTCATTATTGTTCGTAATAAGTTAGTTGTGATGCGTGACTATTTTTTATCGCCAGCTATCTCCTACCAAAGACCATCGATAGCTGTACAATTGACCAATCAGCTACTCCATTTCTGGAATGAAGGGGGGTATGTTTACTACAAAAGAGTCTGCAGTCTGTCCTTTCTCGTTGCATCCTAATCCCTTATTGTAATGTCGTTTTTTGCAAATTATCATGCTGGGTGAAATAAGAACTGGATGGATTTTTAGAGAAAAGGCAGACTGCAAGCAGTCTAATGAAATAAGGCCCCTTGTCTTAACAGGGTCTAAAACAGGGTGTGGATTTGAAGGCCCCCTCAGGAAACCTCTACCCACCTGACCTTGGGCCTGTTTTATGGGGATGCCAACACTTGAGGGAAGTAAATGAACGCCAACATTTTACCTCATTTTCTTTGTCATCTATGGCTCTTTTCAGCTCCTCTTGAAGTTTACGCCCACTTTCGCTGGATTTCATTTCCCTAGCAACAATCTGCTTTAAATACTGTTTTCTCTCCTTTTCCTCGCTTGGTGTTGTCAAGAGTTTCTCGAACAAAATCGCTCTCAATGTGGTTATTTCATCGATCATCCCATTAACTTCCATCGACCTTTCGTTCCTCAAGTCTTTCAGTGAATTCACAGCGGCTGGATTAGAAGCAAACAATCTCATGATTGTCCTGACAGAATGTTTTATCTGTGCGCTTAGAGCTTGGACCATCTTCAGATCCAAAGTTTCGTCTTGATTGCCTGTTTGTTCTAATGGGCTTAAACGACCTTGTTTTAAGGACGCCGATTGCTTGCTCCCAGCAGAACTTTGCCTACTTTCCCGAAGAGCAAGGACGTCTTCATTTTCCAAAGTAGCTTGCGAGGCTTCGCTTGATCTCCGTGATGAAACGTGTGATGGAGTAGGAGAGGCGGACTGGCTACGTCTTTGATCAAGAGTAAACTTGGAAATCGCTCTCTGATAGGAGGATTGTAGTCGATCATGCTCTTCTAGGACTTGAACTAGGTCAGATCCAAGGATAACAGAGAACCGGTTCAAGTTTTCAATGATGTAAGGAAGCAGCGAAACTAATTCCAATCTTTTGATAGAATCATCGACCACAGCTATTACTCGTTGTGCTTCCACCGATGTGAGCTTTTTCCTCGCAGGATCCAAGACTTTAAGCGGATCAGAAGTTTCTTTGGCCTTATCTTTCTGCTTTTGTTTCGCTTTTGGGTGAAGCTGTTCAAAGCTTGAGGCTACAGACGCCGTTGTTTCTGCCCTGAAAACTGCTATCGTCGCCATGTTGGTGTTCTAATGCGTGTCGATCGAATTTGGTCACCAAGGTTACCAAGATTATTTGCCTAATGAGATGCTAAAGTCAAAATCTTCATAGAGTCTTCATAACCATGCACTTTTATCCAGTTTAAAATACGTTTTGATGATGTAATAAAGTCACTGAAAATTGATTTTGATTGACTAATTATTGTCTTTAATGATTATTGATAAATTTGGTCAATTTGAAAGAGGGAATTTTTTTTCAGTGTAAAAGTAGTGATTGCCTTATTTCAAACCGAGGGAGACTGGGTCCAAGCGTACAAGAGACTGTAAGAGTATTTACTCGAATTAGCGCCACAGTGGTTATTAAAATTGACCACTCCAGAAAATTCCATAACAAACCATAATGCTCTTTGTTTGTCATCCAGAAACTTTGCATAAGCAGTTAAAATGGCCCCAAGAGAAACTGAAAACAATGCTTATGCAAAATTTTGGTGTGACAAAAAAAGAGCATTATGGTATGTTATGGTATTTTCTGGAGTGGGCAATTTTTCATGCCTCCAGGGTGGTGCTTATTCGCAATGGCAATCAACCTTTTGGGTTTACGGTTATCTCGCCACTGAACAATCCCGCCATGACAAACACCAATCTGTCGATCTTATATCGGCGATATGGCGATATGGTTTGGTGGCGAGATGACTAGAAACCACAAATCTTATAGTGCACAATGGTAGGAAATAGCATTTTTGATTTTTTCAAGTACATCAAAGGGCGCTAGAGAGGAGTTTTTCACTGCGTTTATTCCAGTCTATTTCACATCCATAGCAAGTTTATATCACAAGTTTTTTAATAGTCAAACGGTGAAGGTCAAACGCAATTTACCCACATTCCATCTCCAACGCATACTAATATCTGGGAAAATCCCTTTAACACTGTGAAACCAAGAGAGTTGGCGTAGCAGGTGTTTCGCTTTTCCTGCATCCGGAAATACAACAAGTTAATCGTTGTCTATAGTAGAGTGTGTATCTGTGTTTTGCATAAAAGCTGTATGCCATGTATCAAGGCCTATTTGAGAAAAGGGGAAACAATGGCATGCAAACAGTGTTTTGTTCCCAGAAGTTTTCAAAGAGTTGAAACGACATTGAGGCTATAAAAAAATGTGTGGTAGCCTGTTAAAATGTGTGAAAGTGCCGAGCAGCAGTCTTGTGACAGAAATGGCTAGGTACTTCATATATGATTCCTATAGTGTACCGATATATAGATTCTTATAGTGCAGTCTTTCTTCTAGTTGGGTACTTGGCTTGCTTAAGTGTCTTGGCCTACTTGAGTGTCTTGGATTACTTGAGTGTCTTAGCCTACCTAGAGGTGGGCACTTGGTAAAGGTCTACAATGACAAGAGGAGTAGACACTCCTGTGCTATCAGGTCGTTTCGCCAGAATGTCGATTCGCCTGAGGACAGTTCGCCCAGACTTTAGCCGGTGAACAGGCTCTCTGTTTGCGAGGAGAGGGAAGGGACTTTCCCTTCTCCCTCCTGGTGATTTTTTCACCCTTTTCCCAAACAGAGAGCCTGTTCACAGGCTACCCGGACTTCAGTCGTTTTACTTGATGTTTTTTTGTTCTCTGAAACAAGGAACAAACGTAAATATAGGACTGTACATGTGAAATCCAAGCTTAACTAAAATAACATCTCTAACAAGCATTTTCTCCGAGTTGTAGAGTGTTCTATGTCATCGGCCAAATCAACTTAAGTCCGGGTGAAACGACCGCAATTCGCTCGGGCGAGCTCCCACTTGACAAGACAAAATCACCTGTCCCTCATAACCTCACAGAATTTGCAAACAAGGACGCTGTCGAGGTAGAGATTGCCAACTCGTAATGTTCTTTTCAATATTTGCATTATTCTTGGTCTGTACCAGCTTGTTTCTTTAGTTTCTCTTTTTCCAAATATCTCTTGAATGACTCATGTTCTTTCATTTCTTCTTCATCAAATTCCTCCCCAGTCCCTTCGTCATCATCACTGTCTAAGTCCGCCCCTAGGGAGATGTGGAATGGAGTCGCATGCATGGATGCAAGCGCCTGGGCACCAGTTGGGTTTGTTTCCATCGCAACAGGTTTGCCAGCACCTAGATCCTGTTTTACTTTTTTCAGTTGATCCTCCTTTTCTTTTCTTGCTTTTTCTTCTTTGTCCTTTTTCAGTCTTTCATATTCTGAAGAAGATTAACGATACGCCAGAATTTCATAATAGGTACATATTTCAAAGGGAGAATGGCCTTTTCCAGGCTTTCAGATAGTGGAGTGTGACACGAAGGAAGAGAGCGGGAAAAAATAAGAAGGAAGAGAGAGAGAGAGGGAGAGAGGAGGGAACTCACTCGTTCACTCCCTACCCCACCCCCCCTCCCCTTGCTGTTTCTCCCTCTCACATCACATACCGTAAAATTCCAAAAAAAAGCCCCTCCATGTATAAGCCCCTCCAAATACAAGCCCCCCAAACTGGTAACGCAAAAAACCCACGTCCAAATATAAGCCCCCTGAGGGCTTGTACTTGGAAAATAGCCCTCAAATACAAAGCAAAACAAAGCAAAAACGGTAAATTTACTTCCAACTAAAAGGCTAGCCCAATCGATTTTGAAATGCAAATTTCTCTCCTCAAGCCCCTCAAAAAAGGGCCTTTGAAAAATATAAGCCCCAGGGCTTATTTTCAGAATTTTACGGTATCTTTGCACCATCCCCACAGTTTGAACACCTGGAACAGACTACAGAGGGAAGTAATAATAAAAATAAAGTAATAATAAACAGAATTAATCAATGTATGTAATGTGGTGTTACTAATAATTGCTAGTGAGACGTGAGAATCAGGACTGAGTTGTTCTAATCAACTGACCATGATACAGATACAGGTGAAAACGAGGCTGAAGTTGACGTTGCTTTGATACAACCCTTCCTGCTTTATTATGTAAATCATGTTGTTCTTATGCCAACAGGTATATTTTAAACATAATTTTCATAAGAAAAGGAAAGAGGTTTGTAACAAGGTCAACCAGAGCCCTATGTTCACTAAAAGTCTGGGATCACAACTGTAAAATGGTCTATTCTAAGAACGATTACTGCAAACTCAGGATCTAAATATGACAACTCATATTTTCTTCTTGTTTGTTTGTTTGTTTGTTTGTTTGTTTTTTCTCAGTTTAAACAGAATCAGAGCCAACAGGGCTTCAGAAAACTCACTTAAAATCTCTTGTGCAATATATAAAGCAACTGATCTCAGGGTGATACTTTCTGTTTGGCTACAACACAGCTTTTATGCATTCTTCAGAAACCTTATTTCACTAGATTTTAATCATTAATCTAGAGCCATGGAAATGAAATAATCGACCTGAGTTGGCAGTAATCATTCTTAGATCGATGCATGGAAGACCTAGATATGAGAAAGGAGTTCTTCTGGCAGTACACTGTACCATAAAAACTGAATGCAAAAGAGTGTGCAGAAAATGGATGTTCATATTTTCTCTTAAGTTTTAAAGACCCTTTCTACCTGGCTTGTACTGAGTTTCAAACTCAACCACAGCATCATCCACAGCCTTTTTAAACTCATCCATACCAGCTCCTGTCACTGAAGACACGCCCACTGTTCGAAGGTTTTGGTAAAATTCATCCAATACCAGACTCATGGATCTTGTTAAACTTGACATGTATGATGTGTCCTGTGCTAGAGCTTCCTCAAAAACCTCAAAGTCTTGCATCCACTCAACAGCAAAGTTGTGGTCCACTATGTCAGTCTAAACATAAGAAAGAATGACTAAAACTACGGGTCTATGCATGCAGGGATTGGAAAAAAAATTATTTGAATTCCAGCTTGTCTCACATTTTTCTTGCCTGGGGCCAATTCTTCCCTATCTTAGCTAACAATTTTGTTTATAGAGGATCTGAAAGTGTCTTCCTGCATCTATTATTTTACAAACTTGTCAAACTTTTCTATCTTTAGGAACAAACTGCTAGAGTTCAATCCTGGACATAAGTGTATCCTGGACTACTGGACGAGAAATTTTTTGAGCCCTGCAAAAACCCCGCTGATTAGTGCTAACCCGAGGTTAAATTTTAATCCCAATTTCTTTTTCTTTTGTTCAAAAGCATTTTCTCTGATAATTTCTGTATTCTTTTTAGAGTGTCCAATCTTCCAATAATTGTAGACAAAATGAATTAAAATTGAGTTGCTTTTTTTACCTTCATATTTAAATCCAAATTTTGCACTAACCCTTTTTTATCATAACCCAGCTTTGAACAACCCGGCCCAGGAGTTTAGTGTCTTCCAGAGTTAAACATTGCTGGTCAAACTGTTTGAAGTTAATTTGCATTCCTGTAGGGAAGCCAATACTACAACGCTTTGATTCATATCTGCAGTATTTTGAAAGATTAAAGAAATTCTTACGGATTTTTTCTAAAACCACTGGGCAGGGGTGACCAGTTGTTATTGTTTTAAGGAGAGAGTACGTGCGAAGTTCATACTGCTTGTACTTTGCTAGTCAGGGTCGGCCAGGGTTTTTGGGTATACGGTATACAGGGGCTTTTTAAATCGGGTATACGGTATATTGCAGCTTAAATACGGGTATTCGGTATATCACTTTCTTTGAATTTCAGGTATAAAGTATACCTACCTTCGTTTGGGTATATTTGGATGAATTTTGGGTATTTTGGCAAATTTTTTGCGGGTATACTGGTATACCACTACCCCCCTGGCTGACCCTGGCTTAAGTGCATCATTGATCATCTTTTTTTTTGTAGTACATCAGACCATGATTTCAGAAGTATCTGCCTCATGATTATGCTTCACTGCCAGAAAGGAAAACTTAAAAATCTTGGGGGTTGAAATGACATCCTCAATGGCCCAGGCTGTGGAAGCATTTGAAGAATTTTGGACTATTTGCTTGTCAGATGACTTTTCGTCTCTAAGAAGGTTTTTTACTGAGTTGCAGAGTTGAGGCTAAATATAATAATACTCACCTTGTTTAAAACAACAATAAAAGGCAACTTTGTCTTGTACAGGATACTGCAAGCGTATAGCATGTTAGACATAAATGTAACTGGGCTGGTACTCCTTGCTGTGTCAATTATATACACTACAATTGTCGCAAATGATGATGCCAGTGCTTCAGTTATAATGGCTCCAGATGCAGACCAAGTGAACACCTCAATCTGGCCTGGCGTGTCAAATATTGCATATCTGGAATACAATGGCCATAATGAATAATAAAAAAAAACAATATTGCACTACATCAAATGATACCTGCAACTAAACTAGACAACTACTATCGCATTTCATAATTTCAACAATTATTAAAACAATACCAACTTATACTAGTTTATACTACTAACTTTGATGTTGATCATGACATTTTGATTGCTTACTGCTTTACAGGCAGTAACTGGTTGAAATGTCATGATCAGTTTTAAAAGGAGTTCTATGAGACATATCAGTGTAATAAGGATATCATTTCAAACAATGATGAATAACATTATATTCTCATTTCTGTTTCCATTTTTTTACTGATTATTGGTCACCTTTATCATTATTTTTTCCATTTACAAAAAGATAACAAGCACAATCCAAGAATATTTTTTTGGGAAGGAGAGAGATACTATATAGCAATAAAGTATCATTTAAAATGCACAGTAATGCACTAATGCACTAATGCACTAATTATTAGTGCAGTTTATTTTTTTGTGTGGACCAACATAGGCAGGGCACGACAAAAGAGCTGTCTGTTAGCCTGGGGCTAATGAAGCATGTCATGATCGAGAGTTGTCCAATAGGCAAGCAACCAAAAAAAAAAAGAAGAGAGTTGGTAGGCCTTTATGACTGCTCTGGGGTGGTAAATTTCAGCTACAGCTGGCCTGAATGGCAAGTGATTTTTCAAATTTTCAACTCACCTTTGACCTTAAAGGTGTCTAATACTACAAAAAATTTATGATTTACATTAATAATGAAGCGGTTTGGGAACATTTTTGCATGGAACCTGTTAAATAAATTAATGTAATAGTTATAATTTGTGCAAATTAACAAGTGAACATATGATCATCAATGCAACAAAATCGTATACTGAAATGTGTGCCCAAATTGATGCGGCACTTAGGACTTACTATACATTCAAGCTGTTAGGAATAGAATGAGAGAATTTACCTATAACTTTAAGCCGTGATATTACTCAAAGAAATGACTCATTCTAAGATGAACATTTCTTGCTTACTTGAAATCAGTTGAACGTTTCTTGTCCAAAAAACTCATAACTTGATCAAATCTTGTTGCAAACAGGTTCAATGATGTGACAATTCCCCCATTTGGACCTAGTTTGTATTGCTTCATAACTTCTTTGTAGTTGACAGAATCTCTGATGTCAATATTTGCTGGATAGGGTACTTCTCTCACAGCAGGATCAAGATTTACCACATAAGGAGTCTCCTTCTGGGTGTACAAGTGTGCTGTGAGTCTCTGAAATGTGTAATTACATAGTTTCAGAAATTATTTTACAATTATATTTGTTAAATGATCTTTTTCACACCCAGAGTTAATGATGGAGTCTAGTAAAAACTTTTGAGACTGTAAAAAAAAATCCTGAAGTGTGACAAACAATTATTCTAATGAAACCTCTCTAGCTGCCATTTCACATAGGACAATTTGTTTTTCACCATTTTCTAAGATGAAATTTTCATATGCATAATAAATGAATGGAGCAAGTGGAAATCTTCCCCCCGCCCCCCACCACCACCATTTTTTTAAACTGAAATCACAGCAAGGGAACTTCTTGATTAATTTGAGCAAAAGTAAATTAAAAATGCTTTTATTGCTGTCATAGCTTGAGGGCTATGAAGTGGCAGATTTCTGAGGCAACTGCAAAGGCTTTCAATCCAAAATATCAAATTCCTTCAAGGGACGTTCCATTTTATTAATTTTATCCGCACCCCCTAAGATGATGGGAATCCGAACCCTCAAATTTTTGTCTGCACCCTTTATACATATATATATGTTAAAGTTAATTTTTTATCTCAGGTAATTTTCGATTTCTTTTGTTTTTGGTTATGTTAATGTATGCTAATGAAGTTGAAATAAAAGAAAAAAAAAAATTACCTGAGATGAAAAATTAACTACAACATATATATACTAGTAATAACCAAAGGTTTCAGAGTGCGGGTGACAATGATCGAAGGTCAAAATGCTTTTGTTCTAGTGCTGTGCTTTGTGAAAGTTTCACGTGACAGATGGTCAAAAAGGTACGTGATCAAATTTGCATGATCAGATTACGAGTAATGGAAGGTCCAAATGCGCGTGATCAAATTGCGTTCTGTGCTTTCCACACATTCTTACTGGAGGTCCAAATGGATGCTGGCTACATACATGCAATGCATGCATGATAACAACCTGGAAATTAGGATTGCAGGTTCCCCTTTTTGCCCGCAAAAACTTTTCAAGTTGAAATCAAGAATGAAATAGTTCGCCGATTTGCAAGGCTTCATCCGAGTAGAATGAAACTGGCCAATAGCCTGTCTGAATGACTCAGAAACCCAGGAAAGGGGACTTAAAAATTCAAAGAATTGCCATGGAAGCATGCCCCCAGATCCCATTATATTAGAGGCTTGCGCCTTTGGCGATCATTTAGGAAATCGGTCAGTATTTATCCTAGATCCGCGCTAAGGAATATTTCATAAAGCATTAAAGCACGTGGCAATATGGTAAACGTTAACGTTCACATGCAGCAGTCATCAAACTAGAATAGGCCAGGAACCTAGAACTTTAAAAATACCTGTACAAATGTTGTTTTTCCTGATCCAGCCATACCAAGGCACAAAATACAAGTGGGTTTCTCTTGATGTGATTCTGTGTCATCTGATTTTGCAATTCTATCATCAGAATTAGAAGTCACTTCTTCACCGCCGCTTGCTTCCGCCATCTTTGTGATCTATTACTCGAATAAGAACTTACATGAAGTATATATCGTGTGGTAGGCGTAGATCGCTGTTCAACATCACTTCTATGGCGGGCTCATTTTGTGTTCCCGCTTGCTTCTCCCTCTTTCACAGTACTCACAGTTTGTTCCTTTAGAAATGTATGTGTAATCGCCGTTTACTTCAGAAGAGATTTATTCCCCTGGTCTGTTTAGGTCGATATAAAGATCTTAAACAAGTTGAAGTCACTTATAAAATGTGGATCGCTCTTGGAAGGTGCCTTGCTTCCAAACTCTTCCTAGTTCACTGTAGATCTCCTCCTCTGGGAAGGGCTGTCTTTAGATGGCTAACAGTTTCACGCAAGCTTAATTGTATGACAGCAGAGTCAGACAGGCCTCATATTGGTATTGTGGGTAGTGGTCCTGCAGGATTTTACACTGCGCAACAAATTTTGAAGGTCAGTAGTTCTAAAGTGAGCAGCTGTCTAGCCAGGCCCTCCTATGAAAGTTGAGTTTGGCCCATTGAACCAGAGTAAATTTTTTGTATGACTAGAACGGCCTAGCATAATTTTGAAAAGACAAACAAAAAATCAAAATAAAATTTAAATGAAAAATAAAAAAAAAAACAGTGCACATGCATATTTATATTCAGGTCACACTAAAGCACTTTGGGAGGCACTGTGGCTTAGTGGTTAGAGCTCTGGCCCCAGTTGTTCCAAAGATAAATAGTGCTATCCACAGGATAAATCTCTATCCAGGAGATAATGCAATTGGTTTCTCTAATATATACTTATCCAGTGAATAGCGCCATCCAGCTTTTAAACAACTGGGCCCTAGACTCCGTGATGTACCTGCCAACTCACACCCATGATGTGTGTGTTCCACACCTGCAAATTGAAAATGTTGATCCACATCAGACCAGCCCCCAAAAGGCAAGAAAAGTGAGATTCTGAACCTAGAGCTTGGAAAAGTAGTGAGAAATGGGTAAGAAGTTGTGAAATGTCCCAAATTTCCTAGTGGAAGGACTTACAGCAGGGATTATGGGTATTAGAAGGCACACATCACTTTAAAGCTGTAGCTGTAAACAATATGATCAATATTTTACGATTTAGGTTTTGTGATTTCTATGTTTTGTCAGTGGCCATCTTGAAACAGGGGAAACAGGTAAGTCTGCACATTTGGTGGCAGCAGTAAGTCGGGGTAGGCTAAAAGAATGTAATCAAATGCAACCACTAAGCATTTTCTTTGGGTTGAGCTGGCTATCTATTGATATCTAACTTGGAAACAAAGCCTACAACTCCAAGATTTTTTTGGAGTTTGACTATATGAGAAAGTATGAGAAATCAGTTGCCAACTCGTGAGAGCCGTGAAATCGAGAGACTCATGACAAAGGGCATGCATGCATTAAAATTCACATGCGTAATTCACAATTCTGGACAACAACCATTAACATGAAAATTTGAAAAAAAAGTCCGGTGAAAGGCTTGATCTTGGCAAGATCTCATGATACCTATTGATATATTGATAATCTCAGCAAGATGGCACCATCCAAGATTTGGCACTTTGCTTTGCTACATTCGGCAACTTTAGGAAATCATCAGAACATCTTTAAAAATAAATTTTCTTTAGTAATGTTCAGAGGCAGGGGCATGTCTTCAGCACTGTTCAGAAGTTGCCGAGAAACTCAACTTATATGGAAATGAAAATCACCTGGCTTTGACTCAGGAAAAGTTGGTTGGTATAGGTACTGCTTCAGGCCCTGCCAGGATATTAAATTAGGTTAATTGTGTTCTCAGCAAGACACTGTGAGTCTCAGAAAACCATAAACATCAGAAAATATATTCCTTGAATATAATGTGTTGCAAGGAAAAAGGCAATTGAATGTGAAAAATCTAAACTGCACGTAACAAATGGCTTGCGGTGAATTTAATGCTGGGGTAACCCTGTGATAAACTAGCATCTTTTCTGGGGGAGGGGGGGGGGTAGAAATATCTCTAGTTGCTTCACACCAAAAAACAGAAGTTTCAGCCTGACAGCCCTCTTGGCTCGAGTGCAGGCTTTACCTTTGCACTAATGGTAGCCACTTTACTTTTTAGTTATCAACCATATTTAACCATATTTATTCCCTCGTACTAATAACTTTTAACATTTTATTTTATCATTCGAAGCAAATTTTTCTTTCTTTTCATTGGCCGAGAGCCCGCCACGTGACCTGCAAATAACTGCCTACAAATAATGGTCTGCTCATGGGCAATGCTGTCCAACTGTGTTTGGCTGCAAATAATATTCTGCTCATGCGTAAAGGAAACCGTGCTTTTCTCCTTCTTGCGATCGCTCTTGCGTGAAAAATGGCAGATCACTTCGTTTCCCGAGGGAAATAAAAACAAAGTCAGTGATCGAATGATAAAACAATTATTGAACTCAGTTATCGCAAAATATCGTGATTTGTCAGTGTCTCGCTGAACAATTATTTGCCGAAGCCGAAGGCTGAGGCAAATAATAAATTGATCTGCTTGCCACAGACAAATCATTATATTTTGCTCAACCTCTTCCAATAATTGTTAATTATTTGTAATTTTTGCACATGACCCCACAAGCTTGTAGCTTTGAATTAATATTGTGTATAAATAAAGGTTGTATGTATGACTGTATGTATGTAACCATATAAGGGAAATAATAATGAAGTAAGTGCCTTTTATTATCTGCAGTCCCATGATGATGCTTTGATTGACATATATGAACGCTTTCCTGTTCCGTTTGGCTTAGCAAGATTTGGAATTGCTCCTGATCATCCTGAAACAAAGGTACAACTTAACAGCAAGCTTGTTCATTTATGTACACTGTAGAACATTGTGAGGTGAATCTACCTCATGGTTCAGTGACATGGGAATAGAAAAGGCAGGGGAAAAAATTTCAATTTCAAGAAAGTTTGCAAAGTCAGGGAAAACCTTCTTGACAAAGTCATTTATAGTGAATAGAGAGGAGCAGTGTGATGTCATGTTACCATTTTAGCATAATAGGAAGGTTAAGCAACAACGACAGTGACGGCAACGGCGACAAGAATGGCAAAAAAAGCAACAGATTTATATAAGCAATTCAATAACTTTTGCATGTGCTTCACAGTTTTCCTGTACACTTCTTAGCCGTCATGCATGACCGCAACATGAAACTTCCTAATTTCATGCTCCAGCTTAAAGGAGCACAACAATTTCCTTTTTCTTTTTCTGATTTTAGATACGGTCCTTTTGGATTTAACCCCAGAAAATATCGCCAACATTTGACAAATCAAATGAAACTGAACAAGGTTGCTGAAGTTTGAAACTGTGTGACTTTTTGAGTGACATTTTCGGTTTGTTGTCATCCAGAAATTTTGCTACCATAGCAACATGACATAATAACTTCTTCTCTCTTTATCAGAGAATTTTGCAACAAAGTTTTGTGAAAAGTACTGAAGAGAGTTTGATTCAGAAAATTTATGCAGAATACTGGTAAGGAATATTAAAATAGATTCCTTGATAAAAATAACGTGAAGAGATTGATAACAAAGAGTATTCATTGCAATGAAAATGTAAAATGAGAGTGAAAATCATCCAGACAGCATGGAAAAATCAGGGAATAGTGAGCAAACTTTTTTTGTTCCAATGAGTTGGATTGCAACCTTGTCCCTGTGCAGTGCCTAGACTTCAAAATATATTCCCAAATTCTCCCCACTCTTCATGCAGCTGACAAGTTTAGATGTACAGTAAAATGCTGGGTGAAATATCTTAAATTTTATAAACTAAGGGACTCTACAGACAGTATGGCTGCCTTTCTTTGGGAGGTTGCAAAGTAATCCTTATTCTTGACTTACATCTGGGAATGGACCATATAAAAATTAATCTAAAGAATCTACATGCCAAAATGAATTCATTTCATCATTGTTTGCTGTTTCTGGTAATGATATTGCCAATACAGCCATAAAATTAGTCGTGTATATCTAAATCATTGGAATTTCTGGAAAACTTGGTATTGTGGTACTATACTGGTATTTTGCCTTGCAACAAGTACTGTGCATATAAGTCATGTGCCACTTCTTTTTGCATAGATGTTAACATTTTTTTTATATTTTCTCTATTTTCTTGTCTTGTTACCAAAAGTAGAGATATCCTTCTGCAATTTAAGAGCTACATAGACTGGTCAAAAGTGTTCTTTATATAATAGTCCACCCTCAATATATTATTACAGTGTACTTCATATTCAAAGCTTTCATGTAGATGATAGAGGATGCAAGAAAATTAACTGCATTCTGGATTGTAGCTCATTGTTTATTGTAACTAGTTGCTTGTCAATTTATTGCAGAACTGCATAAATCAGTTCTCATCTACAGCCCAGTCTGAGAGATGTTCATTTTTTGGAAATGTAAACATTGGGAAGGATTTGAATATTTCAGAGTTGTTACAAGCCTATGATGCAGTTATTTTGGTGAGTGTAGTAATATTATTGTGGTCTGCAATCCTTGACATTAGAACGTGGGTCAATTGTCATGTTGTGCTCAACTTTCTTTTCCTTCTTCCTTTCACTGCTTTAAACCCTAACTCCTCCCCCCTCATTACATATGTGAAACCATGATGGATGTGCATATCGGTAAGCGCTTGATCCTGATGATCTTACGAAAAAAAAAAAAATAGGGACTGTGAACAGTCTAAAGGTGTGTACACATACTGGGGCTATGTGATACAAGTTAGGACTGTCTTCATTGTTGTGGTTGTATAAATTTTTATTTCTGTCATTGGACAGTAGTTGTGAAAGAAAGTTTCTTCAACCATCTGATTCAACTTTAATACAGAAAGTTGGCTACTGCATTTCTCACAGGTAGATTCATTTGGTTTGTTTTTATTTAGTGTTATGGTGCAGAAGATGATAGAACATTTGGAATACCTGGTGAGGTACATGTGTAAAACAAAGATAAAATTTACTAATGATTGACAGGGTTCTCTGGAAGCATGCACCAGTGAATGGTGAGATTCACCATCTAGTCAAACAGCAGTGCAGGCTACTCAAAAGATAATAATAGGTGGGTTCACACTGGTCTTGTCGAGTGCACTTGAAGTGCAGTATTTTGAAGTGCACTTGATACTAACTTGTGTGTGAACGGGTCTTGTTTCACTTGACTAGTTGTACTTAGTTGCCACAGAAACCTCAAAGTCTCAAAGTGCTGAAGTGTAATCTCAAGAAAGGTCAAAACCTTCCTTGAGACTGCACTTATCCAATCATAGCGTCGGAATCTTATGATCAAAGTGTCAATCATCTCGAGCCACAACTTAACTCTCTCGCGTGGTCAAGCAAGAAATGATGAATGAGAATACTCAGTGATCTCCACGAAATATTGGTAGGTTTTTTCGGTTCTGATCCATGAGCTGGTTTGGAAATTTCATGTTTTCTCCAGGCTTTTGATTTGACAGACACATTGTTAATACCATACTTGGCCCTGGAAACAAAATGACATATATTCCACAAATAGGGATATTTCCCCATTTTGTGATTCATTGAATGCACTTTATTGTTTATTTTTTCAACCCGTCCAAACCAGTTTTACATGTCTACCTGCAGTACTAAGGTTTGTTGAAAGTGTCAGAACCTTACCTAAGCTGTTTAAGAAAAGAATACAACATCTGGAATATGATTTTAAAAACTTGAAGCAATGAGCTCAAAAGATTGGCGAGGATGGCTTTAAAAAGATCAAAGAAGGTTTCCTCTACTTTGATTTACCTAATAAGATGAAACCATCGGTTGCATTTTTATCCTTTTGTTTTGGTACTGTTCAAGATGACTGCTGTTGTCTACGGCTCCTGTATATGGAGACGTTTTGACTAAATAAATGCAAGGCAGCGTTTTCCTGTGTAGAGCAAGATTAGTTCCCTCCAAAACTGTTAACTTTGACTTGAGTGTGAACTCCATTTCTTGCAAAAACCTAAGTGCACTTCAAGTGGTTTCCAAGAACACCTGAACTGAAGTGCACTTCAAGTGGTTTCCAAGAACACCTGAACTGAAGTGTACTTCAAGTGCACTTAGGGGTCTAGTGTAAACCCACCTAATTTTTAAAGGGTCATAATAAATTGTTTCATTCAGTGTGATGGCAAACATATGGTAGAAAATGATGCAAAATGTTTTCCAGGTTATTCAAAATGTACATGTACATGTACTGAAGTGCACTTTCCAGTGAGCCCTCACATTTGAATTTTCTCAGTTTTTACCTTCAACTGGAAATTTTCAGGAGAACCCTGTAATAATATAATTTAGGCTGTCCAGTCTGTCTAATCATTTGGATTGACTTGGGTCATTTTGCCTTTTTTTACTGTTAGACAGTTTTTCAGTATGTAGCAGTTGTGTAGTTTAGATGAAAATAATAAAACAGCTTTGACAATGGAAATGGAAATGTTATTTGTAATAAAAAAGTGGTGCATTTTCATTGTTGAGTCAGTGAGTGAGTGGGTCAATCAGTGAGTCACTAAACTTTCTGATAGCCATCAGTCAGTCAGTTAGCAGGGTGGTGAGTCAGTGAGTCAATCTGTCACTCAAAGAGTCATTCAGTCAGTCAGTCAGTCAAGGCTGGTCAATCTGTTAGTAAGTGGATGGTCTGGGTGTCAGTCAGTCACTGGATTATTGTGGTACTATATCAGTTAAAGAGTGAGTCAACTGAGTAGATAAAAAGAATATCAGTGTAAAAAAGATTGAAAGACTGATGTTTTAAGCATGAACCCTTTGTCGAAGCAGAACAACAGATTTTCAACTGACTGACTAACTAGCCAACTGTCAGTCAGTCAGTCAACGAGTCTTTCATTCAATTGGTGGGTTGGTTAGTCTGTTAGTTGGCTAAGAATTTTTGGTTGTTAATAATATCATTATGTTTCAGGACTTACATGGGGTATATTCAGCAAGAGCATTTGTAGAGTGGTATAATGGACTACCTGCTAATTCTCAAGTACGGTGTTTTTTTCTGTAATGGATATCATGCCACATACAATATTTTTAATGTTTTACATCTTTGATTTAATTTTTTTTGTGGTGTGACTTCATATGTTTAGTTTGCGACAGTAGCTTATTATCTAGGACTATCTATAGTATTTTGGTAACTTGACTAATTTTACGTCATCCATTAAGGCCAAGGGGTTAACTTTCAGGATATTGTTGCTGCAAAATTTTTTAAGAAGAACGTGAGAGCCTTGTTGGGCACATACTGTTACCAAACCAATTCCAACTGCATTTTAAAAGCTTTCTTACTTCTGATTGGCTCAGAAAAAAAGGTTCCCTCAAATAGAAAGAGTGGAAATTAATTTGGATGTTTCAAGAAAATGTTGACTAATATTAAGTGCCAGGGGCATTCTTGTTCGTCACGTTAAGTGGCTTACCTGTGGTTATTTTCCCTTAAATGTTTTGTCCTGATTTGTGGACCTTGGGTTTCCAGAGATGGATATTGGTGTGTTTGAGGGTCACTAGCTAGAACTACTGTCAGTGAACAAGGAAATAAATGCGACACTTCTGTTTGATTTTATTGTACACATAACATGTTTGTTGTTAGCTAGAGCCAGACTTGAGTGCCGAGACAGCAGTAATACTTGGACAAGGAAATGTTGCCCTTGATGTTGCCAGGATCTTGCTCAGTCCTGTTGAACGTTTGGAGGTAATTAATTCAGAACTCACTTAAAACACAGACAGAGTGACAGAAAGATAGATAGCCAATCAGATGTACAGACAGAAAGACCGACAGACCGGCAGACAGACAGACTGGCAGACAGACACTCCAGACAATCAGTTGAACAATCAAACGGACAGACAGATAGCTGCATGTTTTTTTTTCCATGTTATTATTCCTTTTTTCCCCAGTCTGTAAAAATATTGGCAATTAGGCCTGAGCAGCCTTTAGCCATGCCTGTTAAAGTTATCATCATAAAGTTCTTTTATCTTTTTGTTCCTTAATGATGCAGAAAACAGACATATGTGAACATGCTATAGAGGGACTGAGGAAAAGCTGTGTGAAAACAGTTCATATTGTAGGCAGAAGAGGACCATTACAGGTGAGATATGCAATAGTCAAACCTCTACTAACGGCCACCTCTCTACAACAGCCACTTTTTTGGGGTGGACAGTTCATACATTGGCTCTTGTTTAAACCCCTCAACAACGGCCACCTCTCTACAATGGCCACTTTTTTGGGGCGGACAGTTCATACATTGGCTCTTGTTTAGACCCCTCAACCACAGCCACCTCTCCACAACGGCAACAGCCACTAAACTGTGTCCCCAACTGCCAAAATAACTTCTCAACAACGGCCACTTTTTTTTTCACCAACTGACAAGAAAGTCAGGAATGGTGGCAAAATTTGATGATCATTCTGATGCAGTAAGCATAAATTGTCTACAATGCTTATAGCAGATGTTGTGAACCCCTTTTCATTTTATCATGTTAACATTTTGATTCAAAACATTATTTAAGTTTTGTGTGTGTGCGTGTGATTGGATTACCATTATGGCATAAAGTAGGCGTGAACTTGGCACAATAAACACGTTGTACTCCCCTTAAGAAAATTGCCATATTGCACCCTCTACTTCCCCATTATGGCCACATTTCCACATCAACCACTTTCTTCCATCCGCCGTTGTGGAGAGGTTCGACTCTATGTTACCAGCCTGTATATCTAATGGTGGCATTTGATCAAATGGTGACAACTATTAGTTAGGTATCCTATGAGGAATTAATGTTTAGGATTCAAAAGTGTTCTAATGCATGGCACTTTACTGCTTTAATGTATCACTTAAACAGGCATGGAAAGAATTCTATCCTTTGAAACTGCAAAAAACACTGTGGATCATTCAGTTGACTGAGACCAGACTTCAGTTTAGTATTCAGGAGACAATTTTGTGGAGAATGAGAGCAGCATTTTCAGACCTTTCTGCTTTAGCACTTACCAAAACAATGGAGAGCTTGTCTTCAGGCTATTTAATGGACCAGAATGATTCCTTGGGTTGCTCTTGAAATTAAAAAACTGCAATTTATTTGATTATCCAGACACTTATCCAAAGATATTGTATGCATATAATATTGCTACATTCTACTGCACTAGAAATTAGTGAATTGCATGTTCTTTGAAGTTGCTGTAACTATTTTTGATTTTCATATGCCTCTTAAATAATATAATATTTTATTTGTCTAGGTAGCATTTACCATCAAAGAGTTACGTGAAATGACAAAATTAATTGGCTGTAAAGCTGTGTTTGATCCAGAAGATTTCAAACCAATACAAGAAAAGATTACAAGTAAGTCAGTATAAAAGAAAGCTGATCAAGTCGAATCTATCTTATATTTACCACTGTGCTCAGTTGTGTCTGTCCTCCTTCTAAAAAAAGCTTCCCAACAGTTGACATCACTCAGGGTGCAAAGAAAGTCAGTTTTAGAGCTTGCCATTTGGGCAGGCTGTAGCTACCATCTAGGACAAAAAGTGTTAAGAATTTTGCACTTTCTTACCCACATAATGCGTATCCCCCGGATTTGGTACTGCTATGGCCCCTCCCCTCGCCCCACCCTGGTCAAAGTTGTTTAGTCAAGGTCAGAAATGATCCACCTGGACTTATACATTGTTTTTTTGGGGGGAGGGGGTAGTATTTGTAGTTGCCAGTGCCTTCAAGAGCTTTATCTTAACATCCATTTTTCTTAACATTTTTGTCCAAGATTGTAACATGTACTAAAGAGTCATTTTAATTAACAAAAATTCACTTGCCCATCAAGTTAAGGATACAATTTACTAACCTGTTAACAAAAGCCATTAGTCCCAGGCTACTGGACACAATTTTTTTTGCACACTGATAACTGGGAGCCAGGAGATAACTGACAACTGTAAGAACAAAAAAGAACATGACTGTGGGTTCATAGTTAGCTGTGCACATATTGAAATGATTTTTTTTAAGTAGAGTTGAAAAAGGGTAAGGGTAATTAATAAATTCCTTTCCCTGATAAACTTGGATCTTTCTGGTTCATTAGGTTTCTTTTGTTTTCACTTAAAACAAAGAAAGGCAAAGAATTCTGATTATGTTTTTGCTAGGAGAAAAAAGTGGCAAAAAAAGAATTTGCAGCAATGTTTAGCACAGTATGTGACAAATCAAGAATGTGACAGCCCCAAAGCGTCACATAGCGTAGTTTTATCGCAAGCTCCAATTACATCCTAAGGTTTTTTGTTGCATGAATTTAGTCCTGCCATAAACAATGGACTTAACACTTAATCTGTTTTGTGTTGATTGATTCTTGTTTAATACAGGCATTCCACGACCCCGGAAAAGACTCACCGAACTGATGTGCAAGACAGCACTGTAAGTTTGCCTCTTTATTATCACATTATGAAACTCTTCAGCTCAAAACAACCTCTGCGTCACCATCCTTTTTTACAGTCACATAAAGTCTCATTTTGGGTGGTTTCCACAAAATGAGGTTGGTGATAACACTGACTTTAACCATACAACACATGCAATGTTATCCACATACACTTTCATTACATGTTACAGGTCAAAATTAAATTCCAGTTAAAGTTTTTTAACCTAGGTTGATTCTCTGTTTCTTTTTGACAAACTAGACGAACACCCAACTTATAACTGCAAATCCTGGGACACAAAGCTTTGTGGGGATCACATGACCAAAACTAGATCAAATTATAAACCATAGCCACATTTTGTGATTTTTGAGAGACCATTTTTCTTTCTATCTCTTTGACAAAGCCTTATAATATTGTATAAATTTACATTTGTTTCATTGATGGAAGGGATGAGAACATTTCACAGAAGACTGCTAATAAGGAGTGGACGTTAAAATTTCAAAGGAGTCCAGTTGAGATGTTGTCAGCACCAGGCGGAGCAAAACTATCTGGAGTCAGATTTGAAATCAATGATTTAGTGGAGGTATGTTTTTGCTGAACATTCTATTATTGAATGACAAGCATTAACTGCAGTGGGTGACTTGCAGCCTGAGAAAACAGCCAACATTTGGCGATGCCACCACTGGTTTCCCTGTAAATGACGTCTGAGAAACAAGTGCAGAAATTCCATACTGATGATGCGACACTACTCAGATCTGTAGTGAGTGATTTGTCATCAATATGGACTTTCTGCACTTGTTATAATTCTCAGACGTCATTTAGCGTGGAAACCAGTGACTCGGCTCTGAGGAGAAACAAATAACTATGTTTTGTTTGTCATCACTACAGCAAAATGATGGATCAATTCAAGCAAGAGGCACTGGTATATATGAGGATTTGCCCTGTGGGCTGGTGAGTCCCAGGCTACTTTAACTAATGACCTCAGCTGGCCAGGGAAGAGAACAATAATATAATATAAGTGAAAATATAACATAACATAACACAACATAACATAACATAACATAACATAACATAACGTAACGTAACGTAACGTAACATATCATATCATATAACGTAACGTAACATATCATATCATATCATAGTATAGCATAGCACAGCACAGCACAGCATAGCATAGCATAACACAACATAACATGGAATAACTTACGCGACAACCTTACAACTCAAGTCCATAGCCTGTCCTGCTTCAAAAAACATTGCGGAGATTTTATAAGAATAAGATAATGGGCTTTGATCATTGATCGCCCACATGTTACTTGTGATTAACAATTTATGTGTGTTACTTTTGCTGACAATTTCTTTTTGTTTCTTTTCTACAAAGTAACTTATTTTTAAATTGGGTGGACTAGCCCGTATGGTTCTTCTACTCCCTTCTAGTCCCTCCCCTGCTGCTATCTTGTGTCTGTGGTATTATTTTGTATGCAGTGAAAAATGGATTACAATAGAATAAAATTAAGTTAACATAACAATATAATCTGATCAATTGATCAGATAGACCTTCCATCTCTAAGGGGCTGTCAACACTTGGTGCTGGGTACCGGCACAAAATGGTGTTGTGTTCACACTTTGAGTACCCGATATGAGACTGTCTACATAGTTACTCCATTTCGCCCTGTCAGACGCCATTTTGAAACATGAGCTTAGTAGCGAGAACAAAAAATTGTGTTCACACAGGGAGCTGGTGCCCACTTTTGTGCCCGAGTACAGAGTTGAGACCTTGTACTCAGGCACCCGCACTGTGCCCGAATTCTAGCGTGGGTACTTGAAAAAATGGTGTGTTCACTTTAGTGCCCAGTGAGTACCGTACTCGGGCACCGTGCCCGGGCACCAAGTATGAACGCTGCCTAAATCTCTCGCGAGTCAGTCATAAAATGTAATTTAATCCATCAATCAATCAGTCAATCTATTAATCAAGGCAATGCCCTAGTTGTACCTTATATTCATATACAGTAGGGTGCTGGAAGTGGAGAGGCAGCGAGTTTAAGCCTTAATGTATTCTTAAATAAAATACGTAAATTAGGGTACTGATTGAAAGTCTCAGGGCTGATTTTTGAGAGCCAACAGGGACGAGGAGAGATGTCGGTGACAGGAGAGTGGTAACTGTATCTGTTGTTGAATTTGTTTACTTGCAGGTTTTTCGTAGCATTGGATATAAAAGCATCCCAATCGACGATCAAATTCCTTTTGACAAGAGAAGAGGGGTAGTACCAAACATAAATGGCAGAGTTATAAACACAGGTTTGAACTCAGTTTTCACGTACAATTAATAATATTATTGGACAAGGCTGCTGAGCCTAATAGCGAGAATTATCAAAGCTGATGCGTGTAGTGCAAGAAAACCTCAATATTTCTCAGTTTCATGTATTGTCAAGAGCCACTCCCAATAGCTTTTTTATTATGTTCATACTTGATGAACGTTCACCAACACGAGGAACACCAACACTCTATTCAAACTTATGGTTGCTGGAGATGTGAGCTTAGAAGTGATAAACAATAGAGTAATGGCTGTTTCCTTGACTGTGACGTTTCAGGGAAGTAACTCAACTCTTTGTGTACTCGCTGGTGGTCTTGGAGTTACATGCACTGAGTTGAGTCGTTGTTTCCCCGGGGGGACTGTTTCTTTTCGTCGCCTGCGTTTTTATATGGGGTGAAACAACAAGGAAAATAGGCGAGGAAAATTGATTCCTTGTGCCTTTTCTTATGGTTTTCAGTCGTTATCAAAGTAGCTGAATTAAAACTTAGTTAGAGAAATCTGATCTTTTCTTTTTTGTCTCGAAAGGTGGCAGTCAAGAGTCATGCAATGAAGCTCCCCCTTTGATTCCAGGTAAAATATTTTTGGCTCAATTGTTGAATACCATGCCACTTTTAAAATAACCCCTAAGAACAGAGGTGCATAAGCGAGTACGCATTCACTTCGTATCCAAGTATCAGATTTTGCACTGTGTATTCGCCTATCCAGCTCTTTCATGTTTCAGCTTGGAAGTGGCAGAGTATTGTGCAGTTACTCATTCTTAATAAGCACTTCTCGGCGTTTCTCTGACATTCCTGTGAATTAGACTGACTTGTTTTCTGAAAATTACCCAAAACCCAAAAGCAAAATCTCAAAATTGACCGGATTTCAGTGGATTAATGAGAAGAGAAAAGTATTACGTAGAACCTGTGCAGGACGCCGTACGACAACTTACCCTGGCAACGCCCTAAAAATATTTAACCGGTGTTTACGCGGGAAAAATATGCTTCTGTTTCCAATAACAAGGGCGGGAAATATGTGACGGTTGCCAAGATTGGAACATGTAAATTGTGCTAAGGGCGGAAAACCTACCGCTGTAGCGGACTGTTGAGTTTGAAGCTGCTTTTTCTTGTAGTGACTTCCCTCCGTGAAAGAATTAAAGTTTTGCGCCTGTGAAGCTGCTATAGTTTTGAAATGAAAATCAACTTCCTTCAATCCGTATCGTTTATAAATTGTTATGAAATTTATGGTACTGCTGCTTCTTTAGGACTTTACTGTAGTGGATGGGTGCGAAATGGTCCAGTAGGTGTCATAGCTACAACGATGAATGATGCATTTCAGACTGGGGAGCTTGTTGTGCAGGATTTAAAGTCAGGTGAGTAAAAAAGGATGATGATGACGACGACGACAAGACGACGACGACGACGATGACGTTGATGATGATGACGATCAAGGTTGCGGTGACGGTGATGGTGATGATGACGATAATGATGATAATAATCAGCTCAGTATGGACTGTCCGCTTTTTCTCTTACACCCCTCGAGTGACAGCGAGCGCGTAGGGACAAAAAACGCTTCTTATTTTGTTTCCTCCTGTGGCTTACGCCCTTATTCACTCGCGGCTCGGCTCCTCTCATGCGTGCTACACCGATAACGTTTCAAGAAAATGAGAGATTGTGTGCGGTCTAAACTCAGTACCACCAAGAATATTTACCACTGGTATACTTCATAACAGATATCCGACAGGTATATCATGTTTTCCGCATTTAAGAGTTTCCTCAGTTGTAGAGGTAGTTGTTGTTTCAAAGAGCAAAGCAATCCACGGTTGCAAGAATCTAAAATCTAAAGACTTAAGTCGGTCTTCGAGCAGCGTGTGGTTAAACTCGTTTTTTTCGCAAGATATCCTAGCCTGCTAAAACAGCCGTTTCTCCTCGCTCCTCCCCTCTAGGTACGTTTCACCAGGAGGAACGTCTACGCCTCAGCAACAGAAATTCCATACTGATGATGTAAACCAATGTTGAAATAATAAATCCGGTAGTCTTGGGGGTTCTAAATGTAACCAAACATTATGTCACGGCATATTGTTATTTATATCGATACTACATGGCTTTGTTGTCTCACTGCATAGTTGGTAATCTGACTGGTGTCAACCTAACCTCTCTTTCAAGAGCCAATCATTTTCATCGCCCCAAGGGAGTGTTCGTATAAAAGAGCATTCCCGCGTTTGCTACCTCTTGCTTTCACCATCACTGCGATTACATCTCTCCCCCCCCCCCCCCTCCGCCCCCAATCCCTCTTTGCCATGTGTCTATGCTTTTATAACTTAGTTTAGCCATTGGGCGAATTTCTTGCCCCATTTTTGCTGATAATAATATGATTAAGTATTATCGTTGTTAACTAATGCGTCTTTGTTTGACAGTCAATTAAATTGCCACTCGGACAAGTGGCCATATAATGCCAACACTCGAGTGGATCTCCGGGGTTTTATTAGCGTGACGTCAATCAAAGCTTCCCAAGTTACTTTTAGGGTATCGGCATAAAAATTTGTTGGATTTTATATTTCTCCTGGTCGAGTTTTGGTTAAGTTTTGTGTTCTTCTGCGAACGAGCACTAGCAAAACTCAAATGTTTCCTCGAAATTCGTTGTTGTAGTAGATTCATCGCGTTTACATTTGACCTTTGTAACCGTCTGTCTTTTGTCTGTCGCTCGTAAACAATAGCTATAGAGCAGCAATAGTAATAGCTCCTGACCAGATTCCGGACAGATTGTTGGTCATCAGTATGGAATTTCTGTCGCTGAGGCGCAGACGTCTTTAACGGCGAAGAGTCCCCGGCGTCGAAGAGCGAGGAGAGACGGCTGTTTTCGCAGGCTTAAGATATCCAAGTGTGCATAAAAATACAATTTTTTTGTCCACACTGTTCGTCTGCATTGTAATATCGCCTGTCTTCTGTTGCTGTAAGACTTGTCTCTGGTGTTAGGAGTTGCGTTCGCCGTACTTTGGTAGTGAGAAATTCGCATCGTCTTCGCAAGTGTTGCCGAGGCTGAAACTCGTCCGCTTTCTATTTAAAGGTAACATAAGGACGAAACGTTCCCCTAAAGGATTTTACGCTCTTGCAAACTCGTTGATCTCCAGAGGTGAGTTTTCATTCATGTTTTTATTCCCGTATAGAGCGATTTTCGTATGACCTTGAAAATTGGTTTCGGCAAGTGTTCGTTATTTGTTTTATCAGCAAATGGATGAAAAGATCAAAACATTGACTCTTCGTTTTACCGCCAGAGAAAACCCTGATATGGAGATTGCATTGTTTGATTGGCCAATCGTGTTGCAGTATGACATCAAAGCAAAGTATCGATTGATTTCTAGAAAGTTCTCGAGCATGAATTTTTTTCACCCGAGCGTTCGCTTAACCAACCAAAAGCCACGCGCGTTGTATCCTTTCGATCAACCAATCAAATCGCTCTATTTCCGTTCGTTTGATGTTTCGTTTTGTTCGCGTGCTTTCATTTCAAGGTCATACGAAAATCGCTCTATCGCCGCATTCCGTTACAGCCTCCTTCAGTCCTATTCACTCTCATTCACGGTATATTGCATTTCATTCCATTCACTGCTTTTTTTTACGGTAATTCCATTCCTTTCGATTCCATTCACTCTCTATTTCATTCCAATCTTTTCCATTCTATTTACTGTCTATTTTCAGTTAAATTTCACTCCATTCCACTTCACTGTTCACTGTCTATTAAGGCCATTCCCATTTCGTTCATTGTTTAGTTAATTTCATTCCATTATATTCACTGTCTATTTAATTCCGTTCCAGCTCCATTCCGTTTCAATAACTGTCATCGTTCCTTTATATCTATTAAATTTCCTTCCTCTAACTGATGTTTTTAGGTGTCCGGCCTGTGTTTTTTGATCAGTGGCACAAAATTGATCAAGTTGAACAAGAACGAGGGAGAGAACTGGGAAAGCCACGGGAAAAAATAATAAGCGTCAAAGAAATGATTAACATCGCCTATCAACGTAAAAACAAGGATAGAACTGAGTGAACCTGCTTAGTAAACTGAAAACATTGATTAATTCAACACAATTACTGATGCAAGGAAATGCAGGAGAAACACATAGATGAAACTGCACGAGAAAAACGAAAAGAAAAAGATCATGCGGTCACTAAAAAGAACTACTCCCCACCTTCATCTCTTCCCTGTCTCTAAATGAAATTTCATATAGTTACTCAAATGACGTCTGAGTAGAATGTGAAACCTCTTAAATACAGACCGTAAAGGGACAGAGAAACGGAGGGACAGGGAACTAGATGTCCCATTATCCACATTACTGAGGTGTTTATATTACATAGCCGGAATTTGATGGAGCTCGGTATCTCTGGTACCAAAAGAACTTTCTGTGATAGAGGGGAGTCTGTATTATAGAGGGCAGAAATTGGATAGAATTTGCCAGCTTTGGGACAAAGAGAGCTGTCCCTACTAGAGAAATGTGTGTATGAGGGAGGCAGGAACTGGATGAAGACTGGTGTCTTTGGGACCAATAGAACTGTCTGTAATAGAGCTGTCGGTATTATAGAGGCAGGAATTGGATGAAGTTTGGTGTCTTTGGGACCAATAGAACTGTCTGTAATAGAGGTGACGGTATTATACGGGCAGGAATTGGATGAAGTTTGGTGTCTTTGGGACCAATAGAACTGTCTGTAATAGAGCTGTCGGTATTATACGGGCAGGAATTGGATGAAGTTTGGTGTCTTTGGGACCAATAGAACTGTCTGTAATAGAGGTGTCGGTATTATAGAGGCAGAAATTGGATGAAGTTTGGTGTCTTTGGAACCAATAGAACTGTCAAGAATAGAGAGGTTTCTGTAAGGAGAAGTTCGACCGTCATTTCGCCGATGATGTTAATATACCTTGTAAGATAGATAATTTAAACTAGTCAAAATAGCAGGTCAGAGGCACCCTCTTTTCTGACGACTGATCCCACTGAGATTGCTATGTAAAGTTGATTCGCAGGCGTGACTACTCCATTATTATTCGTCGATGACTCTGCAACGGAAAGGGCCCTTGCAGCGCAGTTAGTCGCTAAAATAGATTCTTGACAGCTGGTCAGTCAAGTGGTACAAAAACGCCATGCTGGAGAACAAGAAACGCGTTGGGACAACCATTTCAAACGGTGTAAGGTCTTTGCTTGTCTTGTCCCAGGATTGCGTTGTACCACTTGACTAACCAGCTGTAGAGAGTCTATATCAGCGTTCTGGAGGCCTAAGGTGAAAGTTGTTATTTTCCTGTCTATGAAACGACGGAACTGTTTTGGGTTCTCTGGCATCTTAGCACAAATATGAGGCGTTCCAACAACTGTTTTTAAAAAATCTATGCATCAAGAGAAGAAAAATAAAACAAATTAACGTCATGTTAAAAGGTTTCTTTGCTAGTTGAAAACTGAAATACCTCTTGACAGATAAAAACTTTGTAGATGAAGAAATACTTGCCCCACTGTCAAGGTAACTTATTAAACTTCATTTAGATAAAAAACGAAACTGTCAAACTTTCATGTAAGAAGTAACCATGTTCAAAAAGTGAAAGAACTAGAAAAAGTGAAATTGACTTGAATCTTGCTTTCGTCCAGGATCGAAATGAGGCTAAAAAAAAAAAAAGAAGAGTATAACTTAACTGGGCAAGTAGCCTGGGACGAATCGGCAGAGACCTCTCGATCTCCCCTATGCAGAAACTCCCCCTTCGTATTCCAATAAAATGGCGCGGTTGATGTGGACTATGGAAAGAGAGAAACGACTTATTCCCTTCTCTTTCTCTTCCCATCGTCCCCCGCGCGCTTCCTTATTTGGTGATGTCTCTCCCCAGTCTCCCCGTGACTGAGCGCGCCAAAACAAAAAAGGTAGCGTTTGTGTCGAGGTAGCCGTTGGAAGTTCAAGTTCATTTATTCACACTTATTCAATTGCAATACAACAACAATACGGAAAAAAAGAAGTAAAAACAGAGCTAACTATACATTGAATTAAACATAACAAAGGAAAAAAGTGTGTAGCAGCCAAAGGAGCCAAGCTTTCGAGTTGGCTACTACCACAGAGCGATTAAAAGTGGGTGGAGGTTATACAGTACTGTTAAAAAACTATTTAAATTAAATAATTAAATAAATAGTTAAGAGCTAAATAACAGATTAGAGTTGTTCAAGATGCCTGACTGTCAAGTAGAAAGAGTTATATTCTTTTTTAAAACTGTTCAAGGGGAGACACTTAATTTTCATAGATGTTGCTTCCCAGGTCTGTGATGCCACTACACTAAACCTTGCTAGGCCATAATTAGTTCTGGAAAACGTTCTGCACAGGTTTTGATTAGCGGCATACCTAGTATTATAATTATGGACAGCCGAAGCCGGTTGAACTAAGTCATAGAGGGCAGGAGGTGTATCCTTTTTATTGAATTTTATGCACAAGAGCGCCAATTTTTAATTTAAGGAAGAGATTCGACTGTGTGAGCTGGTTTTTTCCCCATAATATTCCGCTCTTTTCATTCTCTCCGGCTGATTTTCGATGATTTGGCCACAGGTTGTTATTTCGGGTCCTTCTCCCTCGAGATCAAATTTTTTTGCTTAATGTTTATGCGCGAGATTTTCAATAGAATATGATTTTCAACAAACTATGAGTCATTTCATATATGTCCATTCCAAATGGTTTGTGTAAAGGGTAATGAAGCACCCGGAAAAAAATCTACGAGAAATCTGGAAGTTGTTTTT